>NC_089261.1:16445451-16549273 GCF_963930625.1 Muntiacus reevesi
ACTGTAACAGATTGAAATAATAACCAGAATAATTATTCTTGTTAACCTAAGAATAAGAAATTACTCAAACAAATCAACTAACCAAGAACTAAGAATACTAAGAAAATAAATACTCTGGTATCTCTGAACCTGGATTAAATCTTGGTCATCTGGCACTAGTAATTGATTTTTATAACTTTTATCAACTGCTTTTGCTATTTCCTATTTGAAACTGGAATTGGTCTAAGACAATATGGGGCTTGTACTCAGGGATTTAAGGTGGTTAAGTTACAATATAACTTAAATTTTGTAACTTGCAAAGTGGTAACCAAATATGTGACGCAGTAAAATCTACACTAGGAATTACTAAGTAGAATAAGTCAAAAGCAGTAAATTCTCTACTTTCACATTTAAAAAAATTCTAAACAAGAAAATACTAGTTAGAACCTCAATCTAAAAATGTAGCCTTCACAATATTGTAAAGTAATTAGCCTCCAACTAATAAAAATAAATGAAAAAAATAATAATCAAAAAAAAAAAAAAAAAATGTAGCCTTCTATGTGTCATTACATTAGCTTGAATCCCTAAGAGAGATGGGATAGTTCAATGTATGTCTTAAAATATTTCTAGAATATTATTAAAATTAAAATAATATTGATTTTTTGGTGGTTTGCAACTTTGGGAGGCTTTTGAAAAGTAAAAATGAGAAAACTCTTTACTCTCATCTTATATTTTTTTATGCATTCCAGACTATTGCTGATTTGTAGCCAAGGTCAGAAGTGGAGTGTTCGTGACCAATCTACACACACAAGCATGCACACGCTTACAAATTATTATTTCTTAAAAACATAATATGTTTATTATGAAATACAAATTTCCTATAATCACACAGACACAACTACTACTAACATATTAATTCCTTTCATTTAAAAAAATACATGTGAAAACACTTGTGTATTATTTACCCTGCATTATTGGAATATTTTAGAAGAATATGAGATACAATATTATATGTTATATTATTATATGTCATAATATAATAAATAATTGTAAATAATATAACAATATAATATATATCTCATATTCTTAGTTATTCTAGTAGCAGGGTACACAATACATAATATATTATATATCATAACTATATTATACATAATAGTATAGATATAAATTTACATTATTGAATTTATTATATATGTATAGGTGTAATTAAAAATATATAAAAAAGATTCTATTTCTAGAATACTCTAAAAAGTATGAGAAATTTAGAAGCTTAAAGTTTAGAAACTTTATTATAGCTTTCTGCTTTATATTAAAAGTAAGGAGATTCAGAAATATTAATTTTATTTCTTATTATGAAATGAAACAGTCCACATAAGTGAATATTATAATGAACAGTAGCCTTTTATGGGCTTCCCTGGTGGCTCAGCTAGGAAAGAATCTGCCTGCAATGCAGGAGACGTGGGTCCGATCTCTGGGTTGGGAAGATTTCCTGGTGAAGGGAATGGCTACCCACTCCAGTATTCTGGTCTGGAGAATTCCATGGACTGTATAGTCCATGGGGTCACAAAGAGTTGGACAAGACTGAGTGATTTTCACTTTCAGCCTTTTATGTGTACTATTTTTCTTTTTTATTCTGCTTTATTAAGGTATAATTGACAAACACTGTTGTCTTCTTAGTTTTGATGGAAACATTTCTCATCTGTATTACTTACTTTTCTAAGTTATTTTTAATTAAAAATTAAAAAAGATTTTTTAAATTCTTTCGGTGGACTCGCACAACTTGCGAGATCTTCATTCCCAAACCAGGGATGGAACCCAGGCCCTCCGCAGTGAAAGCATGGAGTTCTAACCACTGAGTCACCAGGGAATTCTCTCTACTTTCTTAAATTATGTAAAGTGATATGCACAGATAACTTCCTTAAACTGAGTATAAGGAAAATGAACATAGAATTTTAAAAATGAATGGAGTAAATGTTTATAGTTAAGCTTCTATTTTTTAAATTACATGTTAACTCTGTATTTCTGTCCCAAATATTCTTTTTCCAATTACTACACAGCACAAGGGCACCTGAGCAGTGGCTAGATGTTTGACCCTGACATTTAACAGCTCTGGTTGTTCTGCTTTTAAATTATTAGGTCTGCTCTCTAAATTCCCTAACTTCTTCCTTAAGGTCAAATTAGTTGTGCCTATTTGTATGCATGTCTCTGGCAGCTTAGTTCTATGAGTTCCTTCTAATTAGCCTAACAAATACTTATAGACAGAGACTAAGTAACCAAACTTGTTAGCACTCTATGTAATCAAAGAGTAAACAGGCTTCAAATAAGAGCTCAGAGAATTTTCTGAAGTTCTGAAACATATGAGATTTAGCACTTGATTTTGTAACATTTACTCTGCCTGCTCAAAATCCCTTTCTTGACTCCTTCAGGATAACTGAGATTGCCAGTGAACTGATTTCCACATAATGAGATACTCCTCTTAATTTCCTCTACTCAGAACTGATGCAGTGGCTCTACATATCTTAAGAACTGCTTGAGCAGAAAGGTTTTGTGTTTAGCCTTTGAAAGTCTATCTGAGAACAAAAATTCCACTCCCTAGCTGGAGATCATGTACAGGAAAGGACTTGTACAGTGGTGAGTATTCAGTAAATGATATTGATATTGAATACTTTAAACTGGTATGTGCAATCCCATAAAATACAAAGTATAGCATTTTCTGGTTCTATACAATGTCTAATGTGTCAGATTAAAATCAGAAGCAAAATCATGTAACAATAAAAACATACCAAGAAGACAGAGTGGAACAAAAGATTGTTTCAATTAATCATAACCTAGCAAAAAAAATCCAGCAAAAAACCAGAGACAGTGATAGTAATATCAAGCACAATTCCGAATTTGTGGGGAACTGGAGTAGGGGATGAGAAATGACAAAGATAAAAACTCTAGGATGAGAATAAAAGGCCTTGCTTCTTACTTTTGCAAATAAATCATTGTAAAATGATGTTATTAACTTTCCACTATCTTTTCATTGAATGTTTAAGAATAAATTTCCTATAGACTCTTAGATGTCATATTTAAACTTCAGAATGTATACCATATGACACACACTAGAGTAACAAATGTTAAATATTGAAAAAAAAAATCAAATGGGACAGAAATGGGCTGATAATTTTATAAACCAAAGACATAATAGAAAAAAAGGAAAACACACAAAAAATTTAGAGGAAAAAATTAAAAGATAATAGAGGTCCTTTGACTTACCCAAGCAGTGTGCTCTTTCAAGTAACAACCTTTGTATTCAATGGTATTAGGGTGTCTCAATTGTTGTAAAAATTTGACTTCCTTAAGAATATCTTGCCATTTCTATTGAAATCAAAAAGAAATATCATGATTTTTTGTAACAGAAAACAGTATTTTACTTTCAAGTATACATATATTACATTCTCTTCATTATTTTAAGTAGACAAAGAAAATGCTTAATACATGAAGAAGCTATTTAAATTTGTGTTACTTCTTGTTTTAGTACATATAAATTAAATCAATCAACAAATATATTATAACAAATCCATTATACTAATCCTGCAGCTTCACAAGTGGTGGTAGTGGTAAAGAACCTGCCTGCCAATGCAGGAGATGAGAGACGTGGTTTGATCCCTGCGTTGGGAAGATCCCCTGGAGAAGGAAATGGCAACCACTCTAGTATTCTTGCCTGGAGAATCTCATGGACTGAAGAGCCAGGAGGACTACAGTCCATGGGGTCGCAAAGAGACACGACTGAAGTGACTGAGCACACTAAATTCATATTTTATTCCACAAAAGAGTTGACTGAGGTAGAATATTAGTAATGTTTATTAAATTATCCATAAGGGGAAAAAAGAACTGTGATAAAGAAATGCTCAGGAAACTTTATTTCTACTGTCACTTTCATACTAACTTGAATACGTCAGTTTAGTGACACAATGTCTTTAACATACCTCATGTGCCTGCTTCCCACTATAGGACATTTTCTTAATTGCCACCACCTCATTGGTGTGAGCATTTGTGGCCTGTGTTAAGAGAATAGAGAAAAAAAGTTAAAAAGAATGAACAGTGTTTCAGTCAGTTTAATTTAAATATTTGACTTGATTTTTATAACATTTCACATTCATTTGCACAGCCTAAAGATGTTGCAACTTTTGACAGCCTAGACAGACCTTTCCAGCTCACTTTAAGACACAACTTCTCTTTATCCCTTTCCGAATACATGCAAAGGCTATAATGTAAAAACAGATTGTTGTTGTTCAGTTGCTAAGTCATGTTTCACTCTTTGTGACCCCATAAACTGTAGCATGCCAGGTTTCGCTGTCCTTCACTGTCTCCTGGAGTTTGCTCAAACTCATGTGGTGAGCTTGACTCAGTGATTGAATCAGTGATGCCATCCAACCATCTCACCCTCTGTTGTCCCCTTTTCCTTGTACCCTCAATCTTTCCTAGCATCAGGGTCTTTTCCAATGAGTCGGCTCTTTGTATCAGGTGGCCAAAGTACTGGAGTGTCAGCAACAGTCCTTCCAATGAATATTCAGGGTTGATTTTGGTTTAACAAAACATATTCAGTCAAAAAAAGTCATATTTCCAAAATATCCATACAGGTTTCACCAAGTAGAATGTCTACCACTGGAGAAACAGTTGATTAAATATGGTACAGTCATATAATGAAATAAACATTAAAAGAATGAGGTGATCAGGACTACCCTGGCAGTGGTTAAGACTCCATGCTCTCACTGCAGGGATCATGGGTTCGACCCTGGTCGGGGACCTAAGATGCTGCAGGCGGGGCTGTACAGCCAAAAAAAGAAATGTAAAAAAAAAAATGAGGTAATCAATATGTATATGTGATAACAGTAAAAACTAAGATGATCACTGGGCTCTGCATCAGTGTCATACACCTGATGTTCAATATGACCTTATTTTTGCAAAACTGTAATAGTGAGTATATGTGTAGAAAAAATTATGAAAGAATTTAAACTGAAATACTTATCAGTGATAATCTCTGGATTATTTGATATATTATTATGTTTAATAGAACTTTCTGTGATGATGGAAATGTCCTATATCTACATCTAAATAGTAGATGTATGTAGTATATAGTAGGATGTCAAATGTGACTCTTGTGACTAAAGAAGTGGATTTTAAATTTAATTTTAATTAACATAAAATTTAAATAGTGGTTAAAATATTAAACAGTGAAGCATAGGGTAACATTAAATTTAAGAGGGGATTTGACTTTCAAAGATACTTATACTTTATAATAAGAATGTATTATACAAATATATATACATATTTAAGTGTACACGTGTATATTCATTTATAAAGTTTGCCTTGTCTCATAATTATCTGTATGTATATTCTCCATGGGGCTTTCCTGGTGGTTTAGTCACAAAGAATCTGTCTGTCAATGCAGGAGACTCAGGTTTGATCCCTGGGTCAGGAAGATCCCCTAAAGAAGGAAATGGAAATCCACTCCAGTACTCTTGCCTGGGAAATCTCATGGACAGTGGAGCTTGGCAGGCTACAGTCCACGGGGTTGCAAAAAGTCAGTTATGATTGAGTGACTAAAAACAACAATCTTCAAACTCATAACAGTTCATTGAAAGCACGAATGACAACCATAAATACCTCAGGTAATAATCTTTCCCTCCAAATTCATTTAAGAAATTAAAAACTAAGTAATTTCTAAAAATTTTCAGAAAAATATAAACACAAGACATTAAAGATTATATAACCTTAGCCTTCTTTATTAACAGGGCTCCACATCAATGTCATATCCTTGATGTTAAGTAACCTATTTTGCTTCTGTGATATTATTATTGTGGACTAATAAAGCTATAGCAGTGTTTCTGAAGTAAAAGATTGTAATTCACTCTCTGGTAAAACAAGGTCACTGATTTTAGAGAAAAATCCCTAATCAGTTTCTTAAATACAATTAGAAAAGCTCCTCAGATACAGCAATGGTTTCTAATTAAAAAAAAATTAATTTCAACAATAAATAATAATGGTGTAAAAAGAATTCAACCCCAGAGTCTTAATTAATTCCAAAATGCAGAGGAAATGGAAACTTACTAAATTTTTTTTGTGGAAGCACTCAGGTAAAAGTATCCTATTAAAAAAAAAGGTATCCACTAGTTACAGTTTTCAAATTGGCAGGACTCCGTAAAGTCATTTTTTAGTATTTTATTCATTTAGAAGGTACAGACTGACTTTTGTTAAAAGTAAAAACCTCTCACATTTTTCTGGTTTTTAAAATGCAATATTAAGACTATGCTTATGTAACAACAAAGAAAAGTTGATGTAAATCCAGTTATACAATAACAGTTAGAGGGACTGTATCTGAGAAGCAGGTATTTTGGGTATGAATCTATGTGCTGTGCAGCTTAAGGAGCCTGGGAAAGGCTTAGAAAGTGCTCACACAATGATGAATTTTAACTTATAATAGGGGTTTATAACAAACAAATCCTTACACTTTACAGAAAGAAAAAAAAAAAAAGGCCCACACAAATGGAATCCAATAGTATTATCTAATGCAATATTATTAACATTATTTATTATCAATGCTTATTTGGAACAATATATTTCTTCACATTTACAGAGTTATCATCACTTAGAACTTGATATGTATACTTGTTTATAGAACCTATTGGCTAGGCAAAGACGAAATTTGAAAAACATTTCCATTTATCTATAGATGGGCAATTTTTAATGCATTCTACACTAGTTAAAATTCAGAACTGAAACTGAAACTTAAAAAAAAAGAGAAATCAATGTATTAGTACAGAGAAAGGAAATTATCAATAGGATTTCAGCTTTCCAGTGCATCATACTGCTTTATGAATGATTCAGTTCAATCCCTCAGTCGTGTCCGACTTTCCACGACCCCATGAACTGCAGCACGCCAGGCCTCCCTGTCTATCACCAACTCCTGGAGTCCACCCAAACCCATGTCCACTGGGTCGGTGATGCCATCTAACCATCTCATCCTCTATCGTCCCCTTCTCCTCCTGCCCTCAATCTTTCCCAGCATCAGGGTCTATTCAAATAAGTCAGCTCTTCACATCAAATAAGTCATGCTCTTCGCATCAGGTGGCCAAAGTATTGGTGTTTCAGCTTCAATATCAGTCCTTCCAATGAACACGCAGGACTTATCTCCTTTAGGATGGACTGGTTGGATCTCCTTGCAGTCCAAGGGACTCTCAAGAGTCCTCTCCAACACCACAGTTCAAAAGCATCAATTGTTCAGTGTTCAGCTTTCTTTATAGTCCAACTCTCACATCCATACATGACCACTGGAAAAACCATAGCCTTGACCAGACGGACCTTTGTTGGCAAAGTAATGTCTCTGCTTTTTAATATTGTGTCTAGGTTGGTCATAAATTTCCTTCTAAGGAGTAAGCGTCTTTTAATTTCATGGCTGCAATCACCATCCACAGTGATTTTGGAGCCCCCAAAAATAAAGTCAGCCACTGTTTCCACTGTCTCCCCGTCTATTTGCCATGAAGTGATGGGACCGGATGCCATGATCTTAGTTTTCTGAATGTTGAGCTTTACGCCAACTTTTTCACTCTCCTCTTTCCCTTTCATCAAGAGGCTCTTTAGTTCTTCTTCACTTTCTGCCATAAGGGTGGTGTCATCTGCATACCTGAGGTTATTGACATTTCTCCCCACAATCTTGATTCCAGCCTGAGCTTCATCCAGTCCAGCATTTCTCATGATGTACTCTGCATATAAGTTAAATAAGCAGGGTGACAATATACAGCCTTGACGTACTCCTTTTCCTATTTGGAACCAGTCTGTTGTTCCATGTCCAGTTCTAACTGTTGCTTCCTGACCTGCATACAGGTTTCTCAAAAGGTAGGTCAGGGGGTTTGGTATTCCTATCTCTTTCAGAATTTTCCAGTTTATTGTGACCCACACAGTCAAAGGCTTTGGCATAGTCAATAAAGCAGAAATAGATGTTTTTGTGGAACTTGCTTGCTTTTTCGATGATCCAGCAGATGTTGGCAATTTCATCTCTGGTTCCTCTGCCTTTTCTAAAACCAGCTTGAACATCTGGAAGTTCACGGTTCACGTATTGCTGAAGCCTGGCTTGGAGAATTTTGAACATTACTTTACTAGAGTGTGAGATGAGTGCAATTGTGCGGTAGTTTGAGCATTCTTTGGCATTGCCTTTTTTGGGAATTGGAATGAAAACTCACCTTTTCCAGTCCCGTGGGCACTGCTTAGCTTTCCAAATTTGCTGGCATATTGAGTGCAGCACCTTCACAACATCATCTTTCAGAATTTGAAACAGCTCAACTGGAACTCCATCACCTCCACTAGCTTTGTTCGTAGTGATGCTTCCTAAGGCCCACCTGACTTCACATTCCAGGATGTCCAGCTATAGGTAAGTGTGAGTGATCACACCTTTGTGATTATCTGGGTCGTGAAGATCTTTTTGATACAGTTCTGTGTATTCTTGCCAACTCTTCTTAATATCTTCTGCTTCTGTTAGGTCCATAGCATTTCTGTCCTTTGTTGAGCCCATCTTTGCATGAAATGTGAATGATTACAACTTCTAAACATTTTAAGTTTTATTCTTGAAACTTATAATCATACTTATTACTTCCAATTGTCTCAATGGTCTCAGTAATATTAAAGAAGATCACTGATTCAAAATATATTTATTGGGAACCTACTTCATCTGTGCTTCTAATATTTTCATAACCATTTTTAGCTACATTTAGACAATTGTCAATTCTTTGCTAGTTTATGGAGAAATATAAGAATTAAAATATAAGCTTTTCCTTTTGCCCTAGTTATTAAGCCTCAACTAAAACTAAAAGGTATTTATACCCAGAAAAACAAAACTAAATTATTTGCTTTAGGTAGATTATGGATGATATGCTGAGTTCAACAATGCAACACTAGAACCCTAGAAACTTTATAACTGTCTTTAAGTGAATACAAAAATGAACACCTTCTGCCCTTTTTAATTTCCTTTAATACAGAGTTTTTCATTATTTCATTTTTACTGCTGCTAAATTCTAAATTACTTATGTAAATCCAAATACACAGAGATATTTCATCAATAGTTTCAATTTTCTCTGAAAATAATATATATTCTTAACTGATTGATTCTCCAAGAGCAGTGCCAGCATACAATTCACTGTTAACATTTTCCCTGGCATCATTCTGTGTAAAAGCTATAAACTACAAGAACCTAACAGAATTATAGTGCTGAGGTATAAACATTTTGAAAATGTTGGTTGCTAGACTCTGGTCTTTACAGCTTGCTAATATGACTCTGCCACAAGAAAAGTACTAATAAGCAATGCCAAATTCTCTGAGTTCTTCATAATTCAAGTATTTATTAGTTGTTTAAAATTTGGCAGGTATTGGGCTAAATGTTAGGGATATAATTGTGAGTAAGTATGCCAAGTACCTTTCTCTCTTCTAGTAGCATAGACAGCAAGAAAAATAAAATCATAATTAGTATAGATCCTATGATGGATGATTAACTTTTATGTATTATCTAGAGCAATGTGAATAAGAGGGAATATAGAACAAACCAGTGAATCCTAAAGGAAATCAACTCTGAATATTCATTGGAAGGACTGATGCTGAAGCTGAAGCTCCAAAACTTTGGCCACCTGATGGGAAGACCCAACTAACTGGAAAAGACCTTGATGCTGGGAAAGACTGAAGGCAAGAAGAGAAGGGGGTGGCAGAGGATGAGACAGTTAGATAGCATCACTGACTCAATGAACATGAATTTGATCAATCTCCCAGAGATAGTGGAGGAGAGAGGAGTCTGTCATGCCGCAGCCCATGGGGTCACAAAAGAGTTGGACACGACTTAGTGACTGAACAACAACAATAATTCAGGTATTCAGGGATCACCTCATAAAGGACCTTAGAGGCTGAATGCAGTAAGGCATTTGAACTTATTAACCTAAGGACAGAGGAGGAGACCCCTTGAAGACTTTATAGACAAAAGGTGATGTGATCATATTAACATGTTTCTGCTCCCCAACAATTCTCAAGCTCTCTGTAGTGTGGCCAAAAGACTGGAGAGAGACCAGAATGGATGCACAGAGATCAGTTTGGAGGTTACAGCAGTTGTAAGAGATGATAGTCTTCTCGGTTATAATGGTATACTTGAGTGACAAGAGGAAGAATCTATTAATAGGGAAGAGCGACATGGAGTGGCACAGGAGAAAATCCATTTTCTGCCTATGAGCCAATGTAGATAAAAGGTTAAGGCTTTTTAAAATTTTATAGTAAAGTATCAGTTAATTTCCCTTTAATCTGTTTTTTTTTTAATGTGCCTTATGGGTTTATATGGGGCTGCACTATACACTTTTGTATACAGGCAATATATAGTTAATGATTACATTTCAGTATCAAAGCCATCCAGGTATCTTTGTGATTTTTCTAGTCTATCATTATCAACAAATAACACATTTTTCAATACATCATGTTACTCAGAACATCTCGCAATTTAAAACTCAAGAATTGCTTATTTCTGGATTTTTCTATTTAGTATTTTTGGACTGAGGTTGACCACTGATAACTGAAACTGTGGATAAGAGGGAACTACTGTACTCTAGCTAATCAGACAGGACTTAGTCCAAAAAACACTGGGTTTTCTACAGCAAAATAGGTCTCATTTAACCCCTAACACAAACAGCCTGTTAGTAAGTTTCAAAGCATTCTTGGTTTATTGTATTTATTCTAAAAGAGAACTTTGAGAAGGGTCTGACTGCTTTTTAAAACTGAAGAGTCAAACAGAGATTGGAACCACTCTCTTTAACCAAGAGAGATTCTGAGATAATGAATTAGTCATAAAGTAATAGATGGACAGTAAGAAAGATGACTGACTGAAGAAAGTATCTCTAAGCAAAGCAAACAGATCACAACCAAATGTATACAGAATGCTTCCATTGTTAAAAAGTTCAAAATGAGGCAAAACCAAATTACATTATTAGGGGGTGGAGAAGTAAGTGGGATATATATGAAGACAAGGAAGTCTTCATAACAAAATTCAGCATAGTGGATTCTTCTAACCAAAAAGGGGCTTTTGGGTGCTGGCAATATTTTATTTCTCAGCATGGCTGCTGGTTATAAAGGGATTTACCTTTTAATTACTCTTTAAATTATATATTAAAATATATGTGTGTATGTATCATGTACACTCTGTATATATAACTGTAATTTTAAGAATTCTTTTTAAAAACTGTGTCTCAGTGAATGAGAAAGATAGGACTTTGATTGGCCTGTAAATACTACTATAACCTCAAAGGTTAACATGAGTGTATTAACTAGAAAATTAGCACTCTCTTCAGCCCTGGAAGGTAGCACTTAATGATAAAATGTACTTGAATGGGAGCCAAGTATTAGATGGGGGTGAGGGAAGAGGAGTGATGGTAGTGCTGAGTATAGACATGAAGGAATGAGAGAGCATTCAGAGAAAACTCGGGCTTAAGATTTGGTTAGAAACAAAAGAATGAGCTCAAGATACAATTAATATAATTGCATTTGGAAGGACAACTAAAGATAAGCCCTATCTAGATGTATGGACATAAAGGACCACTTAAAAAAAAGTCAAATACTGTTTAAGAAAGAAAAAAGTATCTGATAACAGGTTTGGAAGAGAAATAGGTAATAAGTCATACTTAAATATTACCTGCTTTAATGAACTAGTACTCTTAAGGAAGTATGTGTTAATTTGATGATGCAAACTTCTACACTTATTGAAATAAAGAAGTACATTTTTTATGAAATGAACTTTAGGTTAATGAGGTATGTTAACACTTAGCTGATCATCTCTCACTCTTCTCATCAGAAGATAAAGTCTTGGAATTCAAACTGACTCTATGGAGCTAGGCCATGTACCCCTTAACCTAAGATACTGGGTTAACATGATTGCTACTAAAAATCTGTCAGTCCATCTAAGTGGTTGCCCATTTGGCCATCCACCCATCTATCCATCATTTACTGAAATCATTTACATTGTACTACTCAGACATTATACTAGTTACTGGGGATATAGCAATGAACAAGTAGATATAACTCTTGTCCTTATGGAGCTTATTATTTAGTGAGACATAGATGAATCAAAAAAATTCACACATAATTATACAATTATAACTGTGACAAATGCAACAAAGTATAAGCACAGGGGGCTATGAGACCATAAATGAAGTCTTAATTCAGTGATGGAGGGTTGAACAGAAATGGCTCTCTTGTGGATTGAACACTTAAGCTGATATTTGTAGGAAAAACAAGAGTTAGACAGGAATGGGGAAACAACATGTAGAACTCTTGGTAGGAGGAATACCATATATAAATGCCCCGAGGCAGAAAAGAACATGGCATGTAAGGGAAATGCACAGGGTTCAAATTCAAGCTTATAATGTTTTTGCCTCACTTTGATAGCAGAGTCATTTGATATAAATACCACTGACTTGAATAATGCCTAGAATTCTAGGACTGGCTTTTCAGCAAAGACTATTTGCCTGTACTGTAGACATCATTTAATTTGTAGAATAAACATTAAAAACATGTGCATTTTACAAGTAATAGTTGGAATGTATAGAAATCAAACTTTTATAATTTGATCCAAACAATTTTTAATCACTTACAAAATAAACTGCTCCAAAACTTCCATGTCCAATTTCATGTAAACCAATAAAAAGTTCTTCAGGATCATCTTTATAGAACAGATCAGCAATCTCTGGGTCTCGTGGCACGCCTTTCCGCATGATGACCAATATGTGCAAGCACTTTGCTTTTGATTGGGATCAGCTTTCTCTCTCATTGACAAATATTTGGGGCAGGGGAGGAGGGTGTAAAATTTCAGTGCCTGTAGGAAAACAAGGTTTGACATTAACTTATACAGTTTGTTTGGTGGCAATTACAAATTCATATTAAAAAGCATCTTGGTCTTATAAATTATAATAAAAAGACAGGTAACCCAAAAGAAAAATGGGCAATGGATTTGAGTAGATATTTCTCCAAAGACATACAAATGGCCATTAAAACATGAAAAGATGCTCTACACAATTAGTCATAAGACAAATAAAAATTAAAAACACATGAGATACCATTTTCATACCCACTAGGATGGCTATTATCAAAAAGTCAAATAATAAGTATTGGTAAGGATGTGGGGAAATTCAGACCTTCCAAAACAGCTGGTGGAAATGTAAAATGGTACAGTAATCTTGGGAAAGAGATTGGGAGTTCATCAAAAACTTAAACATAAGAGTTATCACTTGATTCAGAAATTCTCACTCCTTGGTATATATACCCAAGGGAAATAAAAACACATGTCCATACAAAAACTTGGATGGATATTGACAGCAGCATTATTCAGCAACAAATCAAACATCCACTTGGTGAAACAAAATAAGGTGTATCAATACCATGGAATATTATTCAGGGATAAAAAGGAATACAGTACTGATGCACATCCCAACACAGATGAACCATTACACTAAGTGAAGGAAGCTAGTCACAAAAGACTATGTATTGTATGATTTCATTTATATAATACATCCATCATAAGTAAATTTATAGAGACAGGAATTAGATTTTGGGTTGCTTGGGCTAGGAGGTGAAAGAGTTGGGTTGACAGCTAAAGGGTACAGGCTTTCTTTTTAGTATAATGAAATGTTCTGAAATTCATCGTGGTGATGGTTGTAAAATTGTTCATATACTAAAAATTACTGAAATATGCTATTTAAATGGGTGAACTGTATGGTATTAAAGTTATATCTGATATAACTGTTATGAAAGTTATATCTGATATATGCAAATCAAAACTACAATGAGATATCACCTCACACCAATCCAAAGGGCTATCATCAAAAAATTCACAAACAACACTGGGAGAGGGTGGAAATGTCAATTGGTACAGCCACTATGGAGAACAGTATGCAGGCTCCTTAAAAAACTAAAAATAGAACTACCAGATGACCCTGCAATCCCACAGGGCATATATAACAAGAGAAAAACATGGTCCAAAAGGATACATGCCCCTCAGTGTTCACTGGAGCACTGTTTACAACAGCCAAGATAGGGAAGTAACTTAAATGTGCATAGAGAGAGGAATGGTAGAAGAAGATGTGGTACATATATACAATGGAATATTACTCAGCCATTAAAAAGAAACAGATAATGCCATTTGAGACAACATGGACAGGCCTAAAGATTGTCATACTGAGTGAAGTAAGTCAGACAGATAAAGGGAAATATCATATGATACCGCTTATAAGCGGAATCTAAAAAGAAACGATATAAATGAACTTACTTACAAAACAGAAACAGACTCACAGACATAGAAAAGGAACTTGTGGTTACCAGAGGGGAAGGGTGCAGGGAAGGGATAGTTTGGGAGTTTGGAACTGATATGTACACACTGCTATACCTAAAAATGGATAATCAACAAGGACATACTATATACCACAGGGAACTCAATTCAGTGTCGTGTAACAACCTAAATTGGAAAAGAATTTGAAAAAGGATAGATACATGTATATGTATGACTGATTCACTTTGCTGTACACCTGAAACTATCACAACATTGTTAATCAACTATATTCCAATAAAAATATAAAGCTAAAAAAATAAAATAAAATAAAAGAGAGATTTCTGTCCTAGATGACTGAAACAAATGGGAAGTAAAGATAAGAAAATCAAAATATCAATGACAGATTTTGAGGAGAAGAAAAAGATAAATTATCAATTATAACAAGGGGAAAAAAAACTCCAAAGAAAAAATTTCCAAAAGGGGACTAAAGAAATATACACATGATTATTCTGAATTGATCCTCCCATTAATGGGTTAATCAAACAGTCTATAAGACTGTGAGGTGAAGTATATGTCCTTCCTGACCATTAGATACACAGATACTTTCGCTAGTTAATGACAACTGCAACAGGCAACTGGAAAATGTCACTTAGCATGCCAGCTGGATCTTCCTTGACTTCCATGATGAAAGCTTCTTCTATGGACAGACAACATATTTTATCCCAGATACATGACTGACAATAGAGGTAAGACATGCAATGTGCTTTGGAGTTTGTAGACTGCTATCTAGTTTTGGGTGGGGGGTGTTTGGTACTATGTAGATTCAGAGGGAAAAGTTTGGTGAGAAAAACATAAGTGTTAAAATCTATTACAATTCAGCTGCTACCTTGTTATGCAACAATAATTCTGCTTTGGAAGTATATTCATTTAGGTGTGATCTGTTGTACTTAGAGCATCAGCAGTGGTATTTAAGTTTCTATACTGGGAAGGTTACTTGGACGAATGCAAGACAATGAGCACTGATTTCAAAGGGGGTAATAAGTAGTCATTTAAAAAACAAATTAGCTTAATTTTAGTTTACAATATAATCTAAATTTTGGATAAAACTGTTTCTGTCGATGTTGTTCAGTCACTAAGTAGTGTCTGACTCGTTGCAACTTCCATGGACTGCAGCCTGCCAGGCTTCCCTGTCCTTCCCTATCTCCTGGAGTTTGCTCAAATTCATATTCACTGAGTTGGAGATGCTTTCTAACCATTTCATCCTCTGCCACCTCCTTCTCTTTTTGCCTTCATAGAGTCCATGGGATCACAAAGAGTCAGACAGGACTGAGTGACTATCACTTTCAACTTTTTTCCCAGTATCAGTGTCTTTTCCAGTATCAAAGCCATCATGCAGTAATGAAGACTCACCACAGACAAAAAAATAATAACTAACTAACTAAACCAATCTTAAAAAAAGCCTAAAAAGTAAAAGCACAATCCATAAAGGAAAAAAAGGTTAAATTAGATTAAAAACATATTCTTTTTGAAAGACTTGGTTAATAGAATGAAGCCACAGTCTACAAGAAGGTCTTTGAGAAACATATGTCTCATGATGGATATACATTCAGAAAATATAAACAATCCTCAAAACATGAACAACCCAATTTTAGAAATGTGAAAAAGAGGGTGAGAGACTTCCGGTTCAAGATGGCAGAGTAGAAGGACGTGCACTCATCTCCTCCTGTGAGAATACCAAAATTGCAACTAACTGTTGAACAACCAATGACAGGAGGATGCTGAAACCCACCAAAAAATGATACCCCGCATCCAAAAACAAAGAAGAAGCTGCAGCGAGACGGTAAGAGGGGTGCAATCACAATAAAATAAAATCCCATACCTGCCGGGTAGGTGACCCACAAACTGGAACAATAATACCAAAGAATTTATCCCACTGTTGTGAAGGTTCTGAACCCCACTTTAGGCTTCCCAGCATGAGGATTCAACAAAAGGACCGTGAATCCCCAGGGAATCTTGCCAGCAGGATTTGATTATAGGATTTCCACAGGACTGGGGAAAACAGAGACTCCAAACTTGGAGGGCAGAAACAAAACTTTGCACACATTAAGACCCAGAGGAAAGGAGCAGTGACACCACAGGTGACTGGACCATAACTACATGCTAGTGTTGGAGGGTTTCCTGTGGAGGTGTGGATCAACAGGGGCTTACCACAGGGACAGGGAGGGGCATTAGGCTGGGAAGGTCCCCCTTGGTGTAAACCCTCTTGGAGTTAGTCATTAATCCTACCATAGAGTCCGTAGACCCCAGAGCTGGGTGGTCTCAGACCAAACAATTAACAGGAGGGAGTGCAACCTCACCATCAGCAGATAATGGGATTAAAGTGTTAACTGAGCAAAGCCCTGCCTACTAGAGCAAGACCCAGTTTCCCCCATCACCAGTTCTTGCCATTAGGAAGCTTATACAAGCCTCTTAGCCTCATTCATCAGAGGGCAGACAGAAGAAGCAAAAAGAAGCACAGTTCCACAGCGGCTAAAACAAAAACCATATTACAGAAAGTTAATCACAATGAAAAAAGCAAAAAAGTTACATCCCAGATGAAGGGACAAGATAAAAAACCCCAGAAAAACAACTAAATGAAGTGGAGATGGCAAGCTTCCAGAAAAAGAATTCAGAATAATGATAATATAGATGATCCAGGATTTTGGGAAAACAGTGGAGAAGATGCAAGAAATGTCTGCCAAAGACCTATAAGAACTATAGAACAAACAAACAGATGAATAATACACTAGAAGGAATCAACAGCAGAACAATTGAGGCAGAAGAACAGATAAGTGACCTGGAGGACAGAATGGTGGAAATCACTGCTGCAGAACAGAATACAGAAAAAAGTATGAAAAGAAATGAAGATAGCCTAAGAGACCTCTGGGACAACATTAAACACACTAATATTTGCATTATAGGGGTCCCAGAAGAAGAGAAAGAGAAAGGACCTAAGAAAATATTTGAAGAGATAAAAATGAGAAAAAGACTAGAACACACACTTCACCAAGAAAGATAAATGGATGGCAGCTAAGGGGAAAAAAAAGACGCTTAATATCATTATTGATTAGGGAGGTACAAATTAAGACCACAATAAGATACTACTACAAATCTATTAGAAAGATTGACATTAAAAAGACAGACCATACCAGGTGATGGTAAGAATTTGAGGTAACTATATCTCTCAGATGCTGCTGGCGGGATGTAAAAGTGGTAGAAATACTTTGAAAAACTATTTGGCAGTTTCTTAAAAACTGAACATACATCTACTGTATGACATAACTATTCCACTCCTAGGTATTTACCCAAGAAAAATGAAAGCAAATGTCCTTAAGAAGCACAGCACACAAAAATTAATAACAGTTTTATTTTTAATAGTTAAAACTGGAAACAACCCAAATATCCATCAACAGATAAATGGATAAAAAATTTGTGGGGCTTTCAGACAGTGGAATGCACCTCAGAAATAAAATGAACTATTGATACATGCTACAACATGGATAATTCTCAAAATAATTATGCTGAGTGAAAGAAGTCAGAACAAAAATAGAGAATATAATATATTTTACGATTTCATTTACATAAAATTCTGGAAAATGCAAACTAACCCAGAGTGACAGCACATCAGTAGTCACCTGGGGACAGGGCTAGGGTGAGAAGAGGTGTGAGGAAGGTATTGAAAAAGGATATGAGAAGATTCTGGGAGTGATGAAAATGTTTACTATCTTCATTATGATGATGGATACACATATACACACACATGTTAAAACATTGTGACTTAATATGTTCAGATTATGGTATGTCAATAATTATTGCTTTAAAAAGTTGAAATAAATAAAACTGAACAGCAAGTAGAGATTGCTCCAGTTAATTTGTAAGTCCCAGTTAATTTATTCTTAATATCAGAGAAGTAAACATATAAATACATATACATACCAACCCACACACTCAAAGGACATAAATAGGAAATTAAAGAAGCAAAAAAGAAGAATGCCTATTAATGATATGAAACCTATATAATTTCAATAGTAATCAAAGAAGTATAAAGTAAAATAAAAAAACCCTCATTTTACCCACCAAATTGATAAAGTAATAAAGAAAAGATACATTTTATGGTGAGAGCATAAGGAAACAGTCATCTTTATACATTCCTGGAAGAATAAAATGGGAATTCTCTGACCAAGTGCGATCCTTCTACAAGGCAGTTTCTACTTGTTTTGCTTTGATTTATTTCAGTAAATGAGGCAGGGTGTAAGGTAGAGTGGGCTTCCTATGTGGCTTAGTGGTAAAGAATCCGCCTGCCAATGCAGGTGACATGGGTTCGATCCCTGGGTCAGGAAGATACCCTGCAGAAGGAAATGGTAACCCACTCCAGTATTCTTGCCTGGGAAATCCCAAGGACGAGGAGCCAGGGGTCCCAAAGACAGAGATTGCAAAAGACTCAGGCACAACTTACTGACTAAACAAGAACAACAATAAATAAGGTACAGTACAAGAGATATGCAACAGTAAAGATGAGCAACAAGGCTTCTTTCACCTACAAATTTGAATTTCTTTGCAGGCTTGTGTTTTAGCTGAGGTAGAAGTTGGGATTTCAGGTTATTTTTTATTTTCTTCTTTTTGCTTATTTGTACTTTCTAAATGTTTTGCAAAGCCTGTTACTATTTTTTTTTTAGCCTGTTACTTTAATATGAAAAAAATTTATTTCAAAGTTGAATTATGAAGCAAAAGCAATATATATACAACAAAAAAAGCAATATATATTCCTGCAAATAACAATAATAGGAATAAAATAACTTTAGTCAGGTAATTATCCATATTTTATGCCATCATCAAAAGTAATGAAAATGGGTTGGGAAGATCCCCTGGAGAAGGGAATGGCTTCTGGCTATTCTGGACAGTATTCTAGCTTGGAGAATTCCATGGACAGTATAGTACATGGGATCGCAAAGAGTCGGACACGACTAAGCAACTTTCACTTTCATAAGGAAATAATTTGAAACTAAAAAATTTTTATAAAAGAATATTTTATCCCAATTTTATTAATTCCTTTTAATTTTTCATATAAATATAATAAAAGTTCACTGTAGAAAAACTGGAAAATACCATTTGCTCATTTTGTAGGAGAAAGCTAAGTCATAAATCTATAGACAATACCTTTTCATATATGACACAAAATATACTGTATTGTTCAGAGTCATTATAGCAGCAATCTTTTTTTTTTCTCTTTTATAACTTCAGTCTTTCGTATTTATGGTGCACCTATAGAAAAAGAAGAATAAAATATGTAATTACACAGGTAAAATTCAAGAAGCAGTAATTGATAACATGACAGTTTTAAGTATTTACAAATGTAATATTACAAAGTTAAAATTTTATCTTAATCAATTTGTCGATGACAAATGTAAAAGGTAAAATTTTCGCAACAAAGACACAGGCTACTCTGGCATAAACAACACCAGGGAGACAAATGAGTCATTAGATTTCAGAATCTACAATAAGACTTCCACTGGTCTGTCTGAGTCTAAGGAAACTCCATAGAGGGTACCAGTAGACAAGAGTAATCTGACAGCATATGGTGATGCCACTGATTCTCTGTCACTAAGGTTTATATTTTGAATTGCTCTTCTGATAGGTATAATGATTTATATTGACTCATCTATCTTCCCTTTCCTAATCTCTCTATAACTCATCTCTCAGATTTGGGGGGTAGTGATAATTCTTTATTATCTATTAAAGAAGTACATGCCCAATGTAGAGTGGGAAATATGCACCATTATGGAAAAAAAAAGTCCATAATCCTACCTAGGACAAAACTTCATTAACAATTTGGGATTGTTTTCTTTGTGAACATATTTATTTCTTCATGCACATATTTATTTTGTTATACCTCTGAGATCACATTATACACATGATTCCACCAGTCAACCTCTTTTATCTAACTCTAGATTATTAGCATTTTGCCATGTTATCAAACATGGCAAACTATTCACAAAGATCATTTAAAGGCTATTCAATGTTTATCTTATGGAAGAGCCAAATTCATTCACAACTGTTTCTCCACAATTTGAAATCAAGGCTGTACTCAATCCTTTGTTCAAATACTAAAAGTTACTGTGTTTTGAAGACCTTTGTCTTATTGTCCATTTACATTTTGGGTTTTTTTTGAATGTATTTCTAGAAGTAGAACTACTGGGTCAAAGAATATAACAATTTAAAATTTACGTATATTGAAATAATTTGGGGATGCCTGACTAGCTTTGGAGATGAAATCCCTACAGGGGGAAAAATAATATAAAAAAAAAGGTACTGACCCCCATTTGTACACTTTTCCTGTAGAGGATATCCCAATCTCCGCTCACGTCTATACTGATAAACTAATTTTTCATTATTTTGTTATTCCCTCTGATGCTATGGCTATGGAATGCTTTAGATCAATTGGTAGCTAAAACTTGTCTGAATTCAGCATCACATTTTACCTAACCATCACCCAGTCAAAAACTACAATGTCTGCATGTATCTCCTGATAATCTAGTCTGACTATAGCTTCAAGGAACTAAAACATTCCTTGTTATATGAACACTAGTTGCAAAATTTCTGAGAAAGTAGTTTTAAAATAAGGCATTTACTAATATCTTCATGTCCTGACTAGTTTCAAAGGCAGGAGGTGTTCAATCCTAGAAAATATTTTTCTAATGCTATGGACACACATGCTGAGTACTTTTCTTCTCTCTAAATACTTATTCATTTTTACATAATTTTCCTTAAAATGGGTACTCTCTCCATCTGCAGTCACACAGCTCTATAAATGTTTTATTTTATTTTTTAATTTTTATTTATTTTTTATATTGTAGTGGTTTTGGCCATACATTGACATATAAATGTTTTAAAATAAACTCTTTAAGACTTCTAGGAATTAAACTTCCTTGGTTTTATCATTCCCCCTGCCCCACTAGAATATGGCACATGGCATTAAGGCTGAAAACCATACTCCTGAAGTTAATCCATTACACCTACGATGTTCTCATTTTTTCCCCCGGTTAACCACCTTCCTTCTTTATTTGTAAATGTCCCTTTGGTTCCCTGAAACTATCCTCTCCTGTTTTTCCACATTATTCCTCCTGTAGCTCCTCTTCTCTCTGACCTCTAAATCAATATTATTCCTCCAGGTATTTGCCCAAAGGCCTCTGTGTGATGTAAGCTGCTATCCTAATTTCTGACCACTTAATGGTTTCAAGTAACACTTTGTCAACAGAAACTTTTGGACACCATTTTAAATCCCAGTCCCATTCTATCACCTCTCTATTTGGCTTCTTCCCTAAATGTGCATGCATGCTCAGTCACGTCCTATTCTTTGTAACCCTATTGACTGTAGTCTGCCAGGATCCTCTGTCCATTGGATTTCCCAGGCAAGAGTACTGGAGTGGCTTGCCAGTTCCTTCTCCAGGGGATCTTTCCGACTGAGGGACTGAACCTGTGTCTCCTGCCTTGCAGGCAGATTCTTTACCGCTGAGCCACCAGGGAAGCCCCTTTACTAAACGGCTCACTTCTTTGACTCTTCCCTTCTCATTTTCCTTAACATTCAATTTTTTTTTTTATTAGTTGGAGGCTAATTACCTCACAACATTTCAGTGGGTTTTGTCATACATTGATATGAATCAGCCATAGAGTTACACGTATTCCCCATCCCTATCCCCCCTCCCACTTCCCTCTCCACCCGATTCCTCTGGGTCTTCCCAGTGCACCAGGCCTGAGCACTTGTCTCATGCATCCCACCTGGGCTGGTGATCTGTTTCACTATAGATAATATACATGCTGGTCTTTCGAAACATCCCACCCTCACCGTCTCCCATAGAGTTCAAAAGTCTGTTCTGTACTTCTGTGTCTCTTTTTCTGTTTTGCATATAGGGTTATCACAAGTGTGCTTCAATATTTCTTTCTATCTGTTCTTCACTTTCCCTTTCTATCAGCATTCATTATCTCTTTTCTTTGTTTCTGCTCTTTCAGCCTCTAGTCTATCTTTTCTGGAATTCATCTTTAAAACACTTGTATTACTATCATCTTCCTGAAGCACAGTTAAGATAATATCACAGCTCTGTTCAAAATACTTTCATGTCTCCATACTGCCTATAGTAGAAAGATTAACTTTACCTAACCAACATTCAGAGCTGACCTCAAATCTCATGAAAAAATGAATTACTATAGTTGCCTCATCATATCTTTGTCTCTGCTTATGCTTATGTCCCTCTACCTAGACTATCCACATCCCAACTATTCTCACAGTTTAGCTAAATGTCACCTATCCTCTAAGGCCCTGTTTTCTCTTTTTGCTTTCAGTTTTAAATACCTAAATATTGGTGTAAGTAGTACAACTGGATGACAAGTGCTTTCCTCAGAGGAGGATACATGTTTAAATCTATGTTTGATTAATCACTATATTCCCCCATTTTTTTGAGATAGAATTCGCATGCCATATGATTCATCTATTTAAAGTGAACAATGGTTCTTAGTATATTCACCAATGTGTCAGAGTATCACCACGGACAATTTTAGAACATTTTCATCACCACACAAAAAAAGTTTTATTTCCTTCCTTTATTAACCTCTCCCACCCAACCCCTCCATTCCTTAGCAACCACTAATCTGTCTCTATAGATTTCCCTGTTTTGAACATTTCATCTGAATAGAATCATACAATATGTGGTTTATTTGTGAATGGATGCTTTCCCTAGCATAATGTTTTTAAGATTCACCCATGTTGTAGCATGAATCAATATTTCTTTTTATTGATGAGAATTCCATTGTATGGATATACCACATTGTTTACCCATTTATAAGTTGATAGATATTTGGGTTGTTTCGACTCTGGGGCTATTATGAATACTGCTGTTATAACCACTTATGTACACATATTTGGTTTCTCTTAATTATATTCCTAGGAGTGGAACTGCTGGGCCCTGTGGCATCTTTATACAACAGATAGTCTATAAAAAACTGCTGATTCTCCTTCCCTTTTCCACTCCAATCTTAACACTGGAAATGATCTTTAAATTCATCCTTCCCTCAAAAGCTTAACTAGAACATTTTTCCTTCCAAGAGGATAACATTGTTAGGAATTAACTGAAGATGAAGTGATATGCATGAAATCATTTTTTTGCCCCTCTTCCTTGACCTCCTGCAACCTCAGGTATTACATTTATAGTGAGAACTCAGACCTGTGCCAAGAATGTAGAATTTCAGGTCTCAAGCTCTTGGGCCAACTGAACAATCCAGCTAGCTTAGAGGAAAAGATTGCATCAGAGATGTGGAACTGAAATACTTTTCCTAACACTTTATTCTGAGGAATGGAAATCCTCCAACAGTGATAATCAAGTAAATTATTTTTCACAGACATTCTAACTTAATATACACTTGATAGAGAGCAGAAATATAAATATTTTTCATGCTTTCCCTTTTCCCAGAAACTTTCAAGAAAGATGATTCAGAGAAGATCTTAGTTGCTTTTAAATGTTGTAGTCACACTTCTGCAACAATAAACCTGGAGCCAACTACACTGAAAATCCACAATATTTCAGCATTAAGAAAGGAAGTAAGAAAGCTTCATATTGGATGCTACTTATATGCGGAAATCTAAAATATGACACAAATGAACTTATCTACGAAACAGAAACAGAGTTGCAGACATAGAGAACATATTTGTGGCTGCCAAGCAGGATGGTGAGTAGGGGAGGGACTGATTGGGAGTTTGGGATTAGCAGATGCAAACTACTGTATCAATATATAGAATGGAAAAACAACAAAGTCCTACTGTATAGCACTGGGAACTATATTCAATATCCTGTGATAAACCATAATGGAAAAGGATAGGAAAAGAATTTTTCCTATATGTATGTATATATGTATGTATGTATGTATATGTATGTATGTATGTATATGTATGTATACACATATATATATATGTATAAATGAATTTGCTGTACAGCAGAAATTAACACAACACTGTAAATTAACTACACTTCAGTTAAAAATAAATAAAAAGAGAGGACCCTGAGGAGTCGGGTGGGGAGGGAGGTGGGAGGGGGGATCGGGATGGGGAATACGTGTAACTATATGGCTGATTCATGCCAATGTATGACAAAACCCACTGAAATGTTGTGGAGTGATTGGCCTCCAACTAATAAAATAATATTTAAAAAAAAAAAAAAAAAAAAGAATGTTTCATATTGGAAAGAATTTTAAAGATCAAACATTTCACAATTTTTTTAACTCAATCTCAGAAAAGTTCAGTGTCAAGTCATACTTATGCATAATGAGGTGTACGAACCTAGAGGCTATTATATAGACAGAAGTCAGAAAAAGAAATATAAATATTGTATACTGACACATATATATGGAATCTAAAGAGATGGCACTGATGAGTATATTTTCAGGGTAGCAATGGAGAAACAGATGTAGAGAACAGGTCTATCGACATGGGGAAGGAGAGGAGGGAAAAGGGGAGGTGTAAGGAGAGAGTAACATAGAAATTTACAATACCATATGTAAAACAGATAGCCAATGGGAATTTGCTGCATGACTCAGGGAACTCAAACAGGGGCTCTGTAACAGGCTGAACGGAGGGGTGCGGAGAGAGATGGGAGGGAGGGGACATGGGTGTACCTACGGCTTATTCTTGCTAATGCATGATTGAAAACCACAAAATTCTGTAAATCAACTAGCTATCCTTCAATGAAAAAATGTTAAAAAGCATACTTATGCAGTATTGTTATCCTAAATTAAAATTCCTTCTAACTTCTCACTCCAGAAAACTTTTTTCTGAATCAAGCTGCCTAAATCAGACTTCAAAACACCAAAAAGTTTTCTATTTTAGAGGGTAATAAGAAGAGCTTAATTTAATATAAGACTGAACTTCTCTGTCACTATTTCTCCAAATATACTTTAATAAATAGTGGTGGACTCAGTTATTATGGATACAAATTTGGAGATCTCTTTAAGAAAAAATTTTTTACAAACTTTCCATACAGGAATAAGGTATAGGACCTTAGGAGTTGGTATAAATAAGGAACTCTGAAATGTAAGTTTCACAGTAAATCTGCCTGTGTAAATTTCTATTACTGCATTCACTGTTTTGCTCCCAGAAAGTACACAGAGGCAGGTAAAATCTTCATTTTACAGCAATGAAGAAAAAAGTAGAAATAGGTGATTGGACATTTTCAAAGTCAGGACTACTCTGATATTTTTCATCCTCTGATCTTATAATACAACCTCCCACATAGACCTAAAACTATCTTTAAAAAAAAAATAACAGAAAACTGGTTTTGAATAGTTTTTACCACTGTCTGCCACTAATACTTAACTGTTATGTTGAGGGAATGAACCATTTTTATGGTACTTTCACTATGAAAATGAAGTGTTTTTTTTGTATGCCAAATGATCACACAGCCAATTGTGACAGAATTTGAGAACTGGAAGGGGATTTTAGTGATCACCTAACTTCTACTTAAGCAAATAATGCAGAAGTATCTGGAACTTATCATCATTCCTTGTAGACTACTTTTGAGTTAACTGACATTAAATTATATGAAAAAAATCATAGTCATCATTTAAGACTATGTGTGCTTAAAAAGTAAAAATATCAATTATTTTGGTTTCTTAAAGAATATTATTTTCTCCCCCTCTTAAAAAAAAAAAAAAAAAAGGGTTTAGGTTGAGAGACAAATGGGAAAGGAATCGTTCCTTTAGACTTCTTAAATTTAATACCAAAAGATTTGTTCTGCCTGATAGTTTTATATGTGGCTAGCAACTTTAAATTATGTGTTCATTTTGGGGAAAACAGTACATTCTTAAAGTTAAGACCACTATAAAAATGGTATCTACATTTACATAAATTCTGAACTATTCGAATGAATTTAACCAATCTTTTAAAGTCTTCATTTTGCACAACTTAAACATGTGTGGCATAAAAACTGTAATGATTATAATATAAATAATTTACTCTCTAATACAGGGTTTTTCAAATTTGATTAATATTCAGCTTCCTTACAGAAAAATATTCAGATCTCTAATGTTTTCTCAAATTATTTTTAGTCATTTCTTTATTCATATATTCATTCATCCCAAAAATGTTTATGAAGTGCTTAATATCTGCCCAGAACTGACAAAGCTCTAAGTTCTTTCCTACTCTTATAAAACTTACATTCTAGTGGAGAGAGACACATAAATATTGTTATCTCAGGTACTAAGAAATATCATGAAGGAAAATATGATAAAGTAGAATCAGTTAATGTTTTAATATTTTGGTAACTTAGGAAAGTGAACGGAGTATCTTTTGTCATCCATGACAAGTCCCTTCCAACCATGCCTCTGCGTGTGTGTGTGTGTGTGTGTGTGTGTGTGTGTGTGTGTGTGTGTGTGTGTGTGTGTGTGTGTGTGTGTGTGTGTATTAGCCACTCAGTTCTGTCTGACTCTTTGTGATCCCATGGACTGTAGCCCTCACCAGGTTCCTCTGTCCATGGAATTCTCCAGACAAGAATACCAGAGTGGGTTGTCATTCCCTTCTCCAGGGGAATCTTCCAGACCCAGGGATCTGAGTTTATATTAAAATGGTGACTTAGAAAACTCCTTAGTATAGGGGCT
This sequence comes from Muntiacus reevesi, assembly GCF_963930625.1. Classification (NCBI taxonomy): domain Eukaryota; kingdom Metazoa; phylum Chordata; class Mammalia; order Artiodactyla; family Cervidae; genus Muntiacus; species Muntiacus reevesi. The sequence goes on from NC_089261.1 coordinate 16,472,429, forward strand.
GGTAGTCAGAAGAACCAAAGCTGATAAGAGTTGGAATTTTCAGCCCCAATCCCTGACTTCAAGGGAAAAGGGAAGGACTGGAGATGGAGTCCAGTTACCAGTGACCAAAGATTGATTGCACTTCCCTGGGAGTTTGGCTGGTAAAGAGTCTGTCTGCAACGCAGGAGGTCCTGGTTCGACCTGTGGGTCAGGAAGATCCCCTGGAGAAGGGATAGGCTACCCACTCCAATATTCTTGGGCTTCCCTGGTGGCTCAGTCAGTAAAGAATCCACCTGACATATGGGAAACCTGGGTTCGAAGCCTGGGTTGGGAAGATCCCCTGGAAGAGGGCATGGAAACCCACTCCAGTATTCTTGCCTGGAGAATCTGAATGGACAGAGGACCCTGGTGGGAGACAGTCCATGGGGGACTAAGTACATAATAAACTGGTAAATGGAAGTAAATGTTTCTATGAGTTCTATGAGCCACTCTAGCAAAACCCGCTCCACAAACTCAAGGAGGGCTTTTAGGAACCTCCAATCTACAACTGGTTGGTCAAAAGCACAAGTAACAACTTAGACTTGCAACAAGCACTGAAGTTGGTACTAGGGGCAGCCTTGTGAGACTGCTTCCTTATCCTGGGAGATCTGATGCTACTGTCAGGTAGATAGTGTCAGAATTAAGTTAATACCTTGGTAGTGTTAGAAAGCACACATGAGAATAGTGTATTTCACAGAACAAACCAGGATGCTCAAAAAACAGAGAAGGCCCTAGAAGAAAAAAGGCATAATCAAGATCATGACATAGTAACCATCTGCTGATGCCATTGCCACTTGTTTCTGTTCTCTTAAATTTTTCTTTTTTGAAATTTTTATTGGAATATGGTTGATTTACAATGTTGTATTAGTTTCAGGTGTACTATTCTCCTAGACTCTTAATACCACAACTGCTAGAAATTGTCTCTGTAATGCCCTAAGCTCTTAAGCTTCAAAGTCCTGGGTGGGAGCATCTGACTGATCAAAGACACAAGTCCATGTCCAGCTGCCAGGTAATCAATAAATGAATATCTACTAGTGCTTCTTCCATATCCATAGGAGAAGGAGGACCACTGCCTCCCTCCTGAATCCAAGATGGGATAATGTTCAAGTGATGGGCAACCCATAGGAAATGATGGAATAACAGTTGACCTGTTTCAAATCCTAAAAGATGATGCTGCGAAAGTGCTGCACTCAATATGCCAGCAAATTTGGAAAACTCAGCAGTGGCCACAGGACTTGAAAAGGTCAGTTTTCATTCCAATCCCAAAGAAAGGCAATGCCAAAGAATGTTCTAACTACCGCACAATTGCACTCATCTCACATGCTAGCAAAGTAATGCTCAAAGTTCTCCAAGCCAGGGTTCAACAGTACATGAACTGTGGACTTTCAGATGTTCAAACTGGATTTAGAAAAGGCAGAGGAACCAGAGATCAAATTGCCAACATCCGCTGGATCACAGAGAAAGCAAGAGAATTACAGAAAAACATCAATTTCTGCTTTAGTGACTACAACAAAGCTTTTGACTGTGTAGGTCACAATAACCTGGAAAATTCTTCAAGAGATGAGAGTACCAGATCACCTTACCTGCCTCCTGAAAAATCTGAATGCAGGTCAAGAAGCAATAGTTAGAACCAGACATGGAACAACGGACTGGTTCCAAACTGGGAAAAGAGTACGTCAAGGCTGTATATTGTCACCCTGCTTATTTAACTTATATGCAGAATACATCATGCAAAGTGCCAGGCTGGATGAAGCACAAGCTGGGATCAAGACCTCCAGGAGAAATATCAATAACCTCAGATACACAGATAACATCACCCTTATGGCATAAAGTGAAGAGGAACTAAACAGCCTCTTGGTGAAAGTGAAAAAGCTGGCTTAAAACTCAACATTCAAAAAACGAAGATCATGGCATCCAGTCCCATCACTTCATGGCACATAGATGGGTAAACCATGGAAACAGTGACAGACTTTATTTTCTTGGGCTCTAAAATCACTGTAGATGGTGACTGCAGCTATGAAATTAAAAGATGCTTGCTCCTTGGAAGAAAAGCTATGACCAAGCTAGACAGCACATTAAAAAATAGAGAGTTGTTTTTTTTTTTTTTTTTTTGTCAACAATGGTCTATCTTGTCAAAGCTATGGTTTTTCCAGTAGTCATGTATGGATGTGAGAGTTGGACTATAAAGAAAGCTGAGCGCCGAAGAATTGATGCTTTTGAACTGTGGTGTTGGAGAAGACTCTTGAGAGTCTCTTGGACAGCAAGGAGATCAAACCAATTAATCCTAAAGGAAATCAAGCCTGAATATTCATTGGAAGGATTGATGCTGAAGCTGAAACTCCAATACTTGGGCCGCCTGATGTGAAGAACTGATTCATTTGAGAAGACCCTGATGCTGGGAAGGACTGAAGGCAGGAGGAGAAGGGGATGACAGAGGATGAGATGGTTGGATGGCATCACTGACTCGATGCACATAAGATTCAGCAAGCTCCGGGAGTTGGTGATGCATGTGGAAGCCTGGTGTGCTGTAGTCCATGGGGTCGCAAAGAGTCAGACATGACTGATTGAATGAACTGAACTCATTCATAGCCCAGAGGATAAGAAACAAACTTGGATTTAGAGCATTTCAGTTTTTAATTTTGTCTCATTACTCAATTCCTTCTAATCTAAGTCCTATCTGCTTAAGCTTTTTCTATATCTACAAAATCTTAGCCTTCTTATGAGCTTAATAAATGGTATAATGACCCCAAAGCAGTGTTCAACTATTCATTCATTCAACTTTTACTGGATACCTGCTATGCTTAAAGACATCATGCTATGTGTTAAAAAATACATAACCCTGAAATGTGTTCACCAGAAAATAATTATTTAGAACAAGTGCATGTTGCAACTACTATAGAAGTTCAAAAGAGGGAGACAGAACTTCTAACTCTAAGGAGCAGAGGTTGGGGATGGGCAGGTGATTGATGGCTTCATGGTAGAAATAGCATTTGGAATGCTATGTAATGAACAGGAAATAATTGGAGCTTGCAGCATGTACTGGCAAGCAACTAAAGGGGTTGTTTTGCAGGTTCAGGACAGGATCCTTTGGAAACAAAGCTGGAAGAGTCTAAAGGATCTAGATTGTCCAGGTCAAGACTGAATACCATGCAAAGAATTTTAAGCTTTTTAACTGTAAATAATAAGGTCACTTAATATTAAAATCAGTCTTCAAGAATAACACTGTAGTTGTTTGGGAGTAATATACAGGTTAGAATTGAAATAGTATATTTAAAAACATTATGCACACATCATAGAAAAAAAATTGGAAGAATATAGATGAAAATGTTAACAGTGATTATCTTTGGGTATTGGGAATATAGGCATTTTGTTTTCTTTTTACCTTTCTGTACATCCTATATTTTCTCCCTTGTAATTGAAAAAGTAAGCTAAAAGTATCTTTTAAAAAAATGGACTGGAATAGGACACTAGAGCAGGAAGGTCAAGTTAGGGCTACCAAGCAAGAAAGAATGATAATATTCTTCTATAACGCTGGGAATAAAATTGAAAGCAGAAGGCAGGTACCATGTCTCTGGATTCAAGAATAACACAGTAATAACATGGCCATAGAACCAGCAATTGATGGGCTACATAGCATGAAAAAGATACAGAAGTCAAAGTTAGCTCTGAGGCTCTAAAATCAAGTGAAAGAGAAGATAACTGTTCTATAAACAAAAATAGGGAATTCAGCAGAAGGCAGAAGTTTAATAGTAGAAAGATGGTAAGTGTATCCCAGCCAAAATGATGTTTAAGTGCTAGATGGGTATCCAGGTAGAAATATACAGCAAGGAGGAAGAAATACAGGCTGAAGTTCAGGGGAAACAATGGAGTCAGAGATTCAGATGTGGAATTATTTGTGTAAGGTAGATAAGAAACTCAAGAGGGAAAAATGGTAACTTTGGCAAAAATTGCAGAGAGAAAGGCTGAGAATAAAATTTGGGAGAAATATTTAAAGTTGAATCCTTAGTGATGTTATATAAGTACTAAGTACAGTATGTCTTTAATTACACATTCATTCCACTTTATATATAATCAAAAGGCAAAAATTACTTCTCTGAGTCTAACAAATTATGATGAATAGTCAAAAGAATAGTATCAGAAATAAAATTTAGGGAATCAACTGGCAGTTCAGTGGTTAGGACTCTGCATCTTCATTGCTGATGGCCCTGGTTCAATCCCTGGTCAATGAACTAAGATCCCATGAGTCATGTGGCGTGACCAAAAAAAAAAAAAAAAAAAGAGAGAGAGAGAAATTAAATTCAAATTTTAAAATAAATTGGCTTTTGCTTCATGCCAATATATATATATATATAATAGTTCCCTGTTTTTCTGTCCTTGGAAATGTATTTTGAAAAAAGAAAATATGTGTAGTACAGCAATAAAATGAACCAAATGACCTGCAATTGCTAAGCTAACCTGTATATTTTTTACATTCTCTTTATAATCAGAATTTTAGATTTGGAATGGATCTAGCATGGCTTAAGTAATTTCTAAATAGTTTAGCAGCAATGCATTGGTGTCATTATGGTCTCAATTAAATTAACGATCAGAAACTTGCCACGTGGATTGCAAGCATCCTGATTCAGTGGAAAGAATTCTAAGTGAAAGACAGAACTCTTAGGTCCTAATCCCATACTGGTCCCCAAATGGCTTTTCAGCATTAAGTTATTTAATTTCTCAAAGCCTCTGTTTCCTGGTTTTGGGGCTAACTTAGATAATCTCTAAGTTTCATTCAACTCTACAAGTCTATGATTAAGTATGATACCACTTACATGTGGATTCTAAAATATGAAACGAATGAACCTATCTAAGAAACAGAAACAGATTCATAGACATAGAGAACAGATCTGTGGTTGTCAAGGGGGAGGGGGTTAGGGGAGGGATGGAGTGAGACGTTGGGACTAGCAGATGTAAGGTATTATATGTGTAATAGATAAACAAGGTCTTAAGGAGTACGTCAAGGCTGTATATTGTTACCCTGCTTATTTAACTTATATGCAGGGTACATCATGCAAAATACTGGGCTGAATGAAGCAAAAGCTGGAATCAAGACTGCTGGGAGAAATATCAATAATCTCAGATATGCAGACACCATACTTAATGGCAGAAATCGAAAAGGAACTAAAGAGCCTCTTGATGAAAGTGAAAGAGGAGAGTGAACAAGCTGGCTTAAAACTCAACATTCAAAAAATGAAGATCATGGCATCCAGTCCCATCACTTCATGGCACATAGATGGGAAAACCATGGAAAAAGCGACAGACTTTATTTTCTTGGGCTCTAAAATTACTGCAGATGGTGACTCCAGCCATGAAATGAAAAGACCCTAGCTCCTTGGAAGAAAAGCTATGACCAACTTAGACAGCATATTAAAAAGTAGAGACATTACTTTGCCGACGAAGGTCCATCTAGTCAAAGCTATGGTTTTACCACTAGTCATATATGGATGTGAGAGTTGGACTACAAAGAAAGCTGAGCACTGAAGAACTGATGCTTTTGAACTGTGGTGTTGGAGAAGACTCTTGAGAGTCCCTTGGACTGCAAGGAGATCAAACCAGTCAATCCTAAAGGAAATCAGGTCTGAATATTCTCTGGAAGGACTGATGCTGAGGCTGAAGCTCCAATACTTTGGCCACCGATGTGAAGAACTGACTCATTGGAAAAGACCCTGATGCTGGGAAAGACTGAAGGCAGGAGAAGGGATGAGGATGAGATGGTTGGATGGCATCACTGACTCGATGGACATGAGTTTGAGTAAGCTGCAGGAGTTGGTGATGGACAGTGAAGCCTGGTGTGCTGCAGTCCATGGGGTCGCAAAGAGTCAGACACAACTGAGTGACTGAACTGACTGACTGATTATATAGCATAGACAGCTAGACTTAGTATCTATGATAAACCATAATGGAGAAGAATATTTTTAAAAATGTATAACTGAATCACTTTTCTGTACAGTAGAAATTAGCAAAACATTGTAAATCAACAAAACTTAAAAATATGTGTATGATTATGGCATGTTGAGTAGTTTTAAAATCTTATTCAAACACACACACACACACACAGAAAATGTCCTGAGTTAATATAACTGAAATTGCCAGTAATATTCACTTTAATTGTTCCAAATTCAAATAAAAGAAAAGCTAAAGATAAAAACACTTTTAGCCTCCGTGAATTTTACCTGCCATTGATGAAGGCACTGCGAGAGTCCTGTATTTATAACTTATGACTCCCTGCTACAGGATTAACAATGCCAGGCACTGGAGATAAAAGAACATGCAGCAATAAGTGCTTTGAAAATAAACCTTCTTAGAATTAATGAAGGATTATCTGGCATGCAATTTTTCTAAAATGCCACAGCTATTAGCACGTTCTTTTCTCATTTGTTTGTTGGGACAGTTTCTCTCCTGTCTCCACTTTGTGGCCCGGAAAGCTTTAGGGACCTTAAAAACCCAGACTTAGGGATCCTAAAACATAAAAATTAAATTGTGTGTACTTAAATTTGGGGTTTTCCCAGTGGCTCAGTGGTAAAGAATCTGCCTGCAATGCAGGAGCCTCAGAGGACACAGGTTCAATCCTTGGGTTGGGAAGATCCTCTGCATGAGGGTATGGCAACCCACTCCACTAATCTTGCCTGGAGAATTCCCATGGACAGAGGAGCCTGCTGAGCTACAGTCCATAGGGTCACAAAGAGTTGGACATGACTTAAGCAACCTAGAATGTATACTTAAATTTATATTTACATCTATGGAAAAAGGCCCATTTGGCCTCTGCTATGCACTGAATTATATACCCCTCAAAATTCATATTTTGAAACTCAGCAGTGGCCACAGGACTGGAAAAGGTGTTTTCTTTTCTTTTTTTTTGGAAAAGGTGTTTTCATTTCAATCCCAAAGAAGGGCAAGGTGAAAGAATGTTCAAACTACCACACAATTGCACTCATCTCACATGCTAGCAAAGTAATGCTCAAAATTTTCCAAGCCAGGCTTCAACAGTACTTGAACCATGAACTTCCAGATGTTTTAAGCTGGATTTAGAAAAGGCAGAGGAACCAGAGATCAAATTGCCATCATGCGCTGGATCATAGAAAAAGCAAGAGAATTCCAGGAAAAATCTACTTCTGCTTTATTGACTACGTCAAAGCCTTTGACTGTGTGGATCACAACAAACTGTGGGAAATTCTTCAAGACATGGGAATACCAGATCACCTTATCTTCCTTCTAAGAAATCTGTATGCAGCTCAAGAAGCAACAGTTAGAACTGGATATGGAACAAGAGACTGGTTCTAAATTGGGAAAAGAATACGTCACGGCTGTATATTGTCACCCTGCTTATTTAACTTATATGAGGAGTACATCATGTGAAATGCCAGGCTGGATGAAGCACAAGCTGGGATCAAGATTGCCAGGAGAAATATCAATAACCTCAGATATGCAGATGACACCATACTCATGGCAGAAAGTGAAGAGGAACTAAAGAGCCTCTTGATGGAAGTCAAAGAGGAGAGTGAAAAAACTGGCTTAAAACTCAACATTCAAAAGACTAAGATCATGGCATCCAGTCCCATCAGTTCACGGCAAATAGATGGGGAAACAGTGGAAACAGTGACAGACTTTATTTTTGGGGGGCTCCAAAATCACTGTGGATGTTGACTGCAGCCATGAAATTAAAAGATGCTTACTCCTTGGAAGAAGAGTTATTACTAACCTAGACAGCATATTAAAAAGCAGAGACATTACTTTGCCAACAAAGGTCCGTCTAGTCAAAGCTATGGTTTTTCCAGTAGTCATGTACAGATGTGAGAGTTGGACCATAAAGAAAGCTGAGCATTGAAGAATTGATGCTTTTGAACTGTGGTGTTGAAGAAGACTCTTGAGAGTCCCTTGGGTTGCAAGAAGATCAAACCAATCTTAGAGGAAATCAGTCCTAAATAGTCACTGGAATGACTGATGCTGAAACTGAAACTCTAATACTTAGGCCACCTGATGTGAAGAACTGATTCACTAGAAAAGATCCTGATGCTGGGAAGGACTGAAGGCAGGAGAAGGGATGAGGATGAGATGACTGGATGGCATCACGGACTCAATGGTCATGAATTTGAGCAAGCTCCGGGAGTTGGTGATGGACAGGGAAGCCTGGCATCCTGCAGTCCATGGGGTCATAAAGACTCGGACATGATTAAGTAACTGAACTGAACTGAATGCTTTCTGTGACTATATTTGAAGATAGAGCCTTAGAGGAGTAATTTAGATTAAATGAAATCATAAGGATAGGGAATATCTGTTAGGATTGGTGACCTTATGAGAAGAGGAAGAGAAGAAAGATCTGTCTCCGCAACACATACCTCACACATGTAAGTAGGAAAGGCTGTACGAGCGCAACTCCAGAAGGTGAACAGGAAGAGAGACCTCACCAGAAACTGAGTACTGGCACCGTGCTCCTGGACTTCCCACACTCTATAACTGTGAGAAAATAAATTTCTATTGTTTAAAGCACCCAGTCTGTGGTCCTTTGTTATAGCGGCCTGGGCAGACTAAAACCACCTCCTTAATCAATTTTTGGACTAAGATTTCAAACAGTTTACTAAACTAATAGACAAAATGTATTTTTTTTCAGGTAGCTAGAGAAACTAATCCTTTGATAATCCTTTTCCATTCAAAAATATATCTTGGTAATTCAAAGTATCTGGTAGGGAAATACTATTTTTTGAACTACAAGAAAAAGTTTACAATTACTCCATTAGTTTCTACCAAATAACTTAAAAAACATAAATAAATATGGTAATTAGAGCACGCATACTTGATTAAGTGTAAAATCTTGACCTAAAATATGTTTCCTAAAACTCTTTGCATTTATTTGATCTTTGAACAATACTACTCTGAATGAAAACCTCAAATGTATAAATTCCACAAGATATAAGTGATTACAAGTACTTTCCTGTTCAAGTATTTAAAGCAATTTCTTCATACTTGAATGATTTACTTGAAATTCAGAAAGTGAATGAACCCTGTCAGTTCTCTATATACCACTTGATTAAAAAAAAAAAAAAAAAAAAAAAAAACCTTTGTAAAGCTGTTTATGAATGGAATCCATTCCCGACACTACTGCCAGCATTATCAACCTGAAAGTAAAATCTCACCACACCACTCTCCAGTTTAAAACCCTTTAATCCCATCATGTATAGGATATAAAATCCAAGCTCCTTGTAAATAGATGGCAAATAAAATCCTCTGTGATCTGCTCCTTGTCTGCTCTTGAACTCTGTCCTTAGTAACTTCAGGGCCTCACCCTGGACCCTCAGTTATTTCAGACTACTTCCCTGGGATATCAAGAAGCATCTCTTGGCAAACTCTTTTCTTCTGAGAAATCTAGAATTTCTTCAAGAATCTTCTTATACAGTACCTCATCAGAGAAACTTTTCTGACTCTCCTCCAGGCTGAGGTGGGTTTTTTCCTTTATGTTTCCACAGAAGGGCACTGTGAACATTTATATACATGGTATAAACACAGATTTAGGTTGTCTTAGGTAAATGTTTCTCCATTAGGACCCTACACTAGGGTCCTAGGAACAAGGGATCATATTTCTATCACCAGTCCCTAGCAAACTGGTTGGTAGACTGCATTTGACCAAAATATGTTGTTGAATTATACTAATTCAGATACCAAATACACTAAGTCGTTTATGAGTTTCAGGAATATTATGGCAAATTTTTTTTTGTTAAATGATAAGCATCACTCCTCCAAGTGTTTTAAAATTATTATTTCTCCAGGTTGCTTTACTTCAAAATGATCTTGACCTTTATTTTGAAAATTTGTAATTTTATTGAACTACCTGGTACCCAAATGTCAATAATTTCAGAGTTGTCAGCACTCCCAACTTACTTGTTCAAGAGCCCATTTTTAATGAAACTGGCACCTGGTAATACATCATTTAAACATTGAGAAACATCCCTGCGAGTTGAAATTAGCATGTATTATTTTTTTAAGTGAAATAAAATCTATATTACATATTAAATAAAATTTAATCCTGTTATACTGTATTTTTTCCACATGGGCAGTCATAATACATGGCCATCTTTGCATTAAGTAATTTAGAATCCATTCCTTAGGCCTGTCTTCCATCAACAAGGCAAAAATTTCACTTATACTGGTTTACAGGACTTCAGTCTTTTTCTTTTAGAATATTCATTCATTATTGCTTTTGACAAATGAACTGAGCTTAGAACAAATATAAAAGAGAAAATCAACAAGCATTTATTTTAATTATTATGGGCACTAAGGAAAGAAGGAAGCAAAAGCTGCTTTCAGTAGTAGGCCCTAGCTTAATGTAACCAACACTGTCATGACCATACTGACATTTATTCAAAGTTCACTATGTACCATGCATTATATATTACCTCATTTAAACTTTAACACAATACTATGAAAGACTTACCATTATAGATTTCAGTTTACAGATAAACATCTGAGACCCAGCTTCACAGAGCTAGTGTAATGTAGAGCTGGGATTTAAATCTAGACTGTTCAATCTCAAGATCATTCTTTCAACCACTATGGTACAGTTTTCAGTTAAATCGCTATATAAGAGATTTCAGAAATTAATGATGATAAGTTATAAAGGATTCCGTCTAGCCGACAATATTCCTGAATACTAGCCACTTAATCTTTTGACTTTCTTTACCAAACCAGAAGATCAAGCCCTTCTGTCTAAAACTTTCTTTTCACTTAGTGCTTTAAAAAAAAAAGTCACCATTGAGAATTTCTGTTCAGCAAATTGCAGTGTGCCAATTCAAGACAAGGGAAGCCTAAGTGTTCCAAAATCTTCTGTACAGGAGGTAATCCTGTGTTGGGACTTTCACAGATGCCTTAATAAACAAGAAAGTATTTAAAACTTTAACTCTTGCCTAATTTCTAATATTGCAAGAATAACTCAGCATTCTTAGTCACTTTTAATTTTGCTTTGCCACTGGCAGAAGGGCAAGCATCCATATACGCTGACAGGATACATGTCAGAGCAGTTTAATCCCGTTGAAAGTTGCCTTACACTGTTTCAGCAATTCTCTCTCACAGGAACTGCTGTTTTCAAAAATATATGAACCCACATCTATCATAGATAATATATAAGCAAACAGATAGCAGTACTAAAATGCCTTTAAAAAGTAAACAGTCTTTTAACAACTGACCTTGGATAGTTTCAAATTTTTAAATTAATTTTGAGTAATAGAAAAAGTATAAAAGCAACTGAATTTAATATCCAGAGGAAAAGTTTTATCCTTTATGTATTTAAAATGTAGGAGAGACAAACCACACAAGCAAATGATACTTATGGTAAATTCAATCTCCTCCTAAATAAATATTGCTTCCAATCTCATGGACCAGAGAAGAGGGGAACTAGTGAACCACTAAAGAAATTTAGCTCTACTTAGGTGTAAAGAAAGACAGGGAGAATGAAAGACAGGATGAAAGAAAGAAAGAAAGTGAAGACACTCAGTCGTCTCTGACTTTTTGCGACCCCATGAACTGTAGCCTACCAGGCTCCTCCATCCATGGGATTTTCCAGGCAAGAGTACTGGAGTGGGTTGCCATTTCCTTCTCCAGGGGATCTTCCTGACCCAGGGTTTCAACCAGGTCTCTGGAATTGCAGACAGATGCTTTTCCATCTGATGATCCACCAAGGAAGCCCTGACTGAAACAAGGCTTCTCAATAAATTATTCTTTAAATTTATTTCAACAATGTAGAAAGAAAAAGCTTTCTAGGATATAAAAGAATTGCCAATAATGTGAATAAATATGTTCAGTCCTTCAATTTATAGTTCAGTTTGTCAATTTTTAAGAAAATCTTAGCCCAACTTTGACAAATACAAAAATTCCATGCCATTTTAGGACATCCCTGGTGATCCTGTTGCTAAGACTCGCAGTTCAGTTCAGTTCAGTTCAGTTCAGTCGTGTCTGACTATTTGCAGCCCCATGGATTGCAGCACACCAGGCTTCCCTGTCCATCACAAACTCCTGGAGCTTGCTCAAACTCATATCCATCGAGTCGGTGATGCCATCCAACCATCTCATCCTCTGTCGTCCCCATCTCCTCCCGCCTTCAATCTTTCCCAGCATCAGGGTCTTTTCCAATGAGTCAGTTCTTCACATCGGTGGCCAAAGTACTGGAGCTTCAGCCTCAGTTATCAGTCCTTCCAATGAATATCCAGGATTGAATTCCTTTAGGATTGACTGGTTTGATCTCCTTGCAGTCCAAGGAACTCTCCAGAGTCTTCTCCAACACCACAGTTCAAAAGCATCAGTTCTTCAGTGCTCAGCTTTCTTTATAATCCAACTCTCACATTCATACATGACTACAGGAAAAACAATAGCTTTGACTAGTCGGACCTTTGTCAGCAAAGTAATGCCTCTGCTTTTTAATATGCTGTCTAGGTTGGTCATAGCTTTCCTTCCAAGGAGCAAGGGTTTTTTAATTTCATAGCTGCAGTCACCATTTGCAGTGATTTTGGAGCCCAAGAAAATAAAGTCTGTCGCTGTTTCCATGGTTTACCCATCTATGTGCCATGAAGTGATGGGACTGGATGCCATGATCTTTGTTTTTTTAAATGTTGAGTTTTAAGCCAGGTTTTTCACTTTCATCAAGAGGCTCTTTAGTTCCTCTTCACTTTATGCCATAAGGGTGATATCATCTGCGTATCTGAGGTTATTGATATTTCTCCTCGAAATCTTGATTCCAGCTTGTGCTTAATCCAGCCCAGGATTTTGCATGACATACTCTGCATATAAGTTAAATAAATAGGGCAGCAATATACAGCTTTGATGTACTCCTTTACCAATTTGGAATCAGTCTGTTGTTCCATGTCTGGTTCTAACTGTGGCTTCTTGACTTGCATACAGATTTCTCAGGAGGCAGGTAAGGTGGTCTGGTATTCCCATCTCTTGAAGAATTTTCCAGTTTGTTGTGATCCACACAATCAAAGGCTTCGGCATAGTCTATAAAGCAGTAGATGTTTTTCTGGAACTCTCCTGCTTTTTTCTATGATCCAACGGATGTTGGCAAATTGATCTCTGGTTCCTCTGTCTTTTATAAATCCAGCTTAAACATCTGGAAGTTCATGGTTCATGTACTATTGAAGCCTGAGTTGGGAGAATTTTGAGCATTACTTTGCTAGCGTGTGAGATGAGTGTAATTGTGCGATAGTCTGAACATTCTTTGGCACTGCCTTTCTTTGGGATTGGAATGAAAACTGACCTTTTCCAGTTCTGTGGCCACTGCTGAGTTTTCCAAATTTGCTGGCATACTGAGTGCAGCACTTTACCAGCATCATCTTTTAGGACTTGAAATAGCTGTTGGAATTCCATCACCTCCACTAGCTTTGTTTGTAGTGATGCTTCCTAAGGCCCACTTGACTTCAGACTCCAGGATATCTGGCTCTAGATGAGTGATCACACCATCATGATTATCTGGGTCATTAAGATCTTTTTTGTATAGCCCTTCTGTGTATTCTTTCCACCTCTTCTTAATATGTTCTGCTTCTGTTAGGTCTATACTGTTTCTGTCCTATATTGTACCCATCTTTGGCTTCCCTGATAGCTCAGTTGGTAAAGAATCTGCCTGCAATGCAGGAGACCTTGGTTCGATTCCTGGGTGAGGAAGATCCACTGGAGAAGGTATAGGCTACCCACTCCAGTATTCTTGGGCTTCTCTGGTGGCTCAGCTGGTAAAGAATCCGCCTGCAATGTAGGAGACCTGGGTTTGATCCCTGTGTTGGGAAGATCCCCTGGAGAAGCTCAAGGCTACCCGCTCCAGTATTCTGGCCTGGAGAATTCCATGGACAGTCCATGGAGTCGCAAAGAGTCAGACATGACTGAGTGACTTTCACTTTGCACAATATAGGAGGGATAAGATTCTATGCCACAACTACCAGTTCACATCCCTTAACTAAAGAGCTCGCCTGCCTCAACTAATATTCAGGATCCTGAGTGGTGCAATCAAATATATAAATATTTTTAAAATCATGTCCTCTTTTTAAACAATTTAAAATTTCAAAAGACCTCGCCTGCACCCATTCTGAATAATACACTGCACTTCCAGCATTAGGAATCACTGTTCTAGTATTAAAAATGGGAGGAATGGATATAATATGATTAGAGTAGGCAGCAGCTAATACATAATCTTCAGGTTCTGTTGACTCAGATCTCCTAGAATGCCCTGGTATGATATACTGGCAAATGACCAGATTTTATACGTGTGTGTATGTGAGAATGTTTGTTTCTTAGATGCTTCAAGGGAACAAGGAAGAGAAAATGATAAAAACAAAACATGGCAAAAGCTTAAAACCTGGTGAAACTAGGTAAAAGATACATGGGCCATTTCTGAATTACAACTTCCTTGCATTTGAAAAAGAAAAAAAAGGAATAGAATGAGGAGACTGGTAATCATCTATCTTTAATTAAACAGCAGTTTAATTTTTACTTTGACAATATAACATCTTAGGCCAGCCATTTAACCTCTGTACCTCAGTTTATTTTTCTGTAGAATGGGTGACATTTTTACTGTCTTCATGGTTAAAATATGTGACATTTCATTACTGCATATACATTCTAAAACTTTGGAAAATGCCCAAGTATTTATACCTAAAAGTTTAAAAAGAATGAATATTTCAAACCACATTTTGCTTACTGCATCTAGCTATTGAGTACCTACAGTAAATTTAATATAGATAGGGAAAACTGAGTTATTATGTATGAATATGGATTTTTAAACAACTATGATATGGGAAGCAAAACTGACTAATGAAATAAAGCCACTGAACTATTTGGCTAGCACCTCACTGTTTCAGAAAATAGACAACTACGTATTTAAGAGGCTGTCTTTGGGTAGGAAAGGCATTATTTTCTAGGCCAGTTTCTATTACTTCCAATGTCTTCCACTACAAATCTTCACAGTTTCCTTAAGTCTCCAGTCCTGAGTTTGCTACCTACTCCTGGAAAGATTTCTTCTTTTTCGTGATTAGCAAGAATTTTTTAAATGATGTATACTGGTCACAGTCACAGCAGAAGTGAACAAGGTAAAAAGTTGCCCTAAGAACTAGAATGGAAGGTAAAGGGCTTAAAGAGTAAGTTTTAAAAACCTCAGATACCAGTCATTGGTTAAAGAGAGATCATATTATGACAACTATTAGTCAAATGTCCTAAGGTTAAACTTTACGTGATCTGCCTTTCCTTAATTGCCAGTGATCTACCTTTCCTTAATTGCCTGACTGTATTCCACATCATTCTCTGCTCCTTTTCGCCACACCTCAGCCACACTGGCTTCTTTTCATACCTCACAGCTTGACTGGGCTGGTTCCTTCTGGATTTGAAGATCTCTGCTCAAATGTCACCACTTCAGAGAGCCCCTCCCGGAAGACCCTTATCTAAAGTACTTTTCCCCCTTCTCATTGACTATCATTATGTTTTCCTTTACATCACAGCACTTGAACTTATCTGAAATTATTTTTTTGAAATTATTTATATGTATGCTTGTTTATATTTTTATTGTTTCTCCTCTGTTATTCCCTGTCATATAACAGGCATTTGACAAGTATTTGTTGAAAGAATAAAGGAAATACCCAAACTATGTTCTTTTACTGTGATCAATCACATGTTAAAAAGTTATCTGCAAAATTCTACTAAGAATTAAAAAATAACTACTGTCTATTCAGATAAAGCACACTGTTTAAAGTGTAACAAAAATATAATAATATTCAGGAATATGAGTAGAACAGTTGGTAATTCCAGGTTATATATAAGGTGCTTTTCATTTTAATCCAAACTACTGTATTTCTTGGGCTTCCCTGGTGGCTCAGATGATAAAGAATCTGCCTGCAATGTGGGAGACCAGGGTTCGATCCCTGGGTCAGGAAGATCCCCTGGAGAAGGGCATGGCTACCCACTCCAGGATTCTTGTGTGCTTAATCATTCAGTTGTGCTGACTGTTTAAGACCCCATGGACTATAGCCTGCTAGGCTCCTCTGGGGGGATTCTCCATGGGGATTCTGCAGGCAAGAATACTGGAGTGGGTTGCCAAACCCTCCTCCAGGGGATCTTCCCAATGCAGGGTTCTAACCCAGGTCTCCCGCTTTGCAGGTGGATTGTTTACAGACTGAGGCACCAAGGAAGCCCAGTACTCTTGCCTGGAGAATTCCATAGACAGAGGATCCTGTCAGGCTATCGTCCTTGGGGTTTCAAAGAATCAAACATGACTGAGTGATTAACACACACACAAACACACCATTTCTCACAAATAGGGAGTCAATCCATATTTCAACACTTCTTTACAAAGTCTCTCAAATTCCAAGGCGTTCTCACAAATTCTTCTGAACCATAAATTATTTATTGGGGAAGACATATGCTTTGAAATGACCCAATTAATGCTACATTAGTTGGATGCTTACAGAGGTCACTGAAAATAAAGGGAAGTTTAGCAAATAACTATTCTTAATGCTGTACCGCCCAGTAATTCTGGACCAGTAATTCTCAAACTCTGCTGTGCATCTATTACCTGGTATCTTGTTAAAATGCAGGTTCTGAATGACAATAGGTCTGGGGCCAGGGATTCTGTATTTCTAATAAACTCCCAGGCAGTACTGCTGGTTTATGGACTACACTTTGAATTGCAAGGCACAAAATGAAATTGTAAACGAGGCTCTTCTGTGACTATATTTTTATAATTAAAAACTGTGTTTCGACGTTAATTAGAAAGGAAAAAAATGTGCTAGGCAGCTGAAAGCTGCAAAGGGAATGGGAGCTTTTCATAAAGCTTTTACTAATAATTCATCCTTGCCCCTCATAAATTCAAGTTCACATTTATAAACAAATTTTTTTTCAAGGCAATGCCTTTACCCAGAATTAACTACTTAAACATAATTAAATACAAAAAGGAAAAATCCACCATTTATTATATTTAAAACTATTGTTCTCTACCTCCCAATACGACAAATAATTTCATTTTAATCAGCATACATGGAAGTATTACAGTTAGAAAGGGAACATTAATTTTGGTAGTAATATCTGGGCAATTTTACTAGTCAAAAATATTTTTCCTCCTTTTAAATTCTTGGCATCTCTCAGAAAATCATTAGCCAATATGTAAGCTTTAAATACATAAGTTATATCTTAGATTTTTTAAAAACATCAAGTAGCTAAAGACTATATAAGATTAAACTGAAATGATAACTATATCAAAAAAGTTAAACCAAAAATTAGAATCCCTCAAATATATAAACATGAAAATGAAACTGAGTAGGACCCTCTGGGACCTTCCCCAGTACAAAAGTCCTTCCAGGTCCCCTGTTTCTTGTTCACAGAAAAAAAATATCTTTAGTCTTGGAGACTTTCCCACAGTTCCAGATAACAGACACAAGCAGTTAATGATAAGAACAACAGAGTCACAGGACTTCTAGTTCCTCCTGAAGGGACATAGATAAGTCTCCTGTATACCTTTGAGTTGCTCTAGTAAAGGATAGTGACTACAGGCTGAGCACAGGCACATAGGCCCCAGACTAGTTTGAACCAGAAGGTTGATGACTGAGATTCCTGAAACATGACCCTGTTATTTCACCACCAACAAAACAGAAGAATGTCCAGGACTTGCTCAGACACCCTGCAACCCTCACCTCTAAGGCTGCCTTAAAAAACTCTTCCCAGAAATCCAGCAGGGAGTTTGGGTCTTTTTGAGTGTGAGCTGCTCATCCTTCTTGCTTGACATCCTGCAATAAACACTGTACTTATCTTCACCAAAACCAGCTGTGAGAAGATTGACTTTGCTGCATGATGGGCAAGTGGACCCAAGTTCAGTAGCAATGATCTTCCCAAATTTTTGAAGAATATTCACTTGTTTCAGCACTATTTCTCCTCCTTTCATAGGTAAATTTCTTTTAATTTAACACACTTCACACTTAACGGACTCATATAACCCTTTATAACTACCTTGAGATCAGCACACAGTGCCCATTTTTTAGAAAAACATGATAGTTCATAATGACAAATCAAAAAAGGCACAAATGTGTTCTGAGATACTTTTAATGAGTCTATGGTACTTAAGGTTTCCCACAATTTTGTGAACCATTATTAACAGAGTTCTATTTGTGTTCAGTTTAAATTACTAAAGGTTGTTTCTTGTTTTTTTTAATTAAGTATTTTATTCTTTGTGGCTGACAACTAGGGGTAAAGAACAGTTACAATATAAATGCATTTCTGCAAGTCTCGAGGCAGTCAGGCTGATTTGATAGAGCTCAATTTCGGGGGCAGTGGGTATTTTTTGCTTTCCTCTCCATCCATCCCCTTAACCGTGTTCTGTAATTAAAGCCTAATATGTACAAAACGAGCAGGATTACTGGGCAAGAGCCAATTCAGGAGGGTATGAATTGCTTCTGTGCTAGTTCTAGAATATCAGCTGGGAAACATTATCAAAAGGAAATCAAGGCAATTCCTTTGCTGATAAGGAAACTGTAAAGAATCTCTTCAAGACTAGAAACAGCCAGTTCAGTAATGCAAATGCCCTTGTGTTTATCTCAACAATAACAATCTCCCCATTTACTATTTAGCAAAGATTGAAAGAGCAAAACCAAAAACTCAAAACATGGAAGGTGTAAAAGAAGTTTCTTTACTGCTCAGTACTTTGGCAAGCATAATAACACATTTGCATCTGTCTGAGTGGTAACTTCCAAAAGTCTGAGAAAGTAAATGTGAGCTGAATATCAAGCAACAAGAGAGATAATTCTGAGCAACTACATGTGTGTGGAGGGAAGGGGTTGAGTACCAAAGAGGTGAACATTAAGCAGAGTGAAGAAAGCTCACAAAACTAAAACTCAGTAGCTTTAGCTCCTGAATAAAGATGAACTCAGAGCAAGTTTTCTAAATCATCTTGCCATGTTAAATACACACATACGGAAAAAGCTTCAGTACATTTAAGGGCATTTTGTAAAGTGCTCTTTTCTTCCTGAATTCTGCTATTCTTTCTGTTCCTCAACAATTATGTATGTCCGTGGTCTAATTATTTCCTTATTCTCTGCTCATCTCTCTCCTTTCTTAAGATCCTCCCTTCCTCTTTTTTTTTTTTTTTTTTAAATCTCCCTCATACAGACAGAAATGAGCAAATTCAGTTCTCCTTCAGTATTCATGTTTTAGTTAGATTCATATTTTTTGTGCCTTCTCCATTAGTACTCATTCACAACTGCCCTGGTTTCCTTGGTGCTTGATAAATGTTAGTATGATGCCACAAGTAGCTGCAAATGTCACTCAAGAAGGCTTGATTACAGTAGCAAAGAAGTGAAAACATCAAAGCAAAATAGCTAATGGAAACTTAAAATAAAAAAATCCTCACACTTAGCTGAATGCCTAAGAGGTACATGGAGGGAACTAAAAAATAAGTTTGCTTAAGTGTTTGTGTGGAAATTTTAAAGACCTTTCTTACCACAAGCAACCTTGTACTCTGAAGCGAGACTCCTCCCCAAAGCTATAATTCATGAATGGTGACTGAGCAAGGAGTTATTTCTTCTTCTTTCATTTATTTATTTATTTATTTTTCCATTTATTTTTATTAGTTGGAGGCTAATTACTTTATAATATTGTAGTGGTTTTTGCCATACACTGATATTTTTTCTATTATTTAAATTTGCAGGTATTAAAACCTGAAGTTGTGGTCAAGATAAGTGAGAGTTCAAAGCATGACAAGAATGAGTGCATTAAAAACAAAAAAGGCTGGAGATGATCCTATTATGATATATATATTTTTTCTTCTCAGATCATCCCTCTTCAACTTCCACAAATTACATGACTTATGAACAAAATTTAAATTAAAAATGTCCCTTTTAGAATTTTGGTATGCTTTCAGATATTTTGTTCATAAATGTCTTTTGTCATTCTCTGTCTCCATTCACTCATCTTTAAGTGGGGAAAATGAAACATAGCATGAGTTTCTGTACACACAGATCAAGGAAGGAAATTAAAGTAACCTGTGCCATTCTCAATAAATGGATCATATCTACATGCTGGAGGGGTCAGGAGGAAGAACAAAAAGGTGAGTAAGATGAAAAAATAGGTCAAGCCCTAGGTTTCAGAATAAATGACGGTGCAGGGTTTGGCTATCTCATCTCTACTGCCAATTACTGAAGGCAGTTTAGATGCTAGTTAAGGATATTAGCTCAGATACAAGATTACCTGTATCCAAAGCGAGCTTCTGCCTGACTTAAAGTATGGTGAAGTAACTCAACTTCTCTAAGCCTCAATTTCTCATGAGTTAATACAGACACTAAAAATACCCATAACTTATAGGTTGTTATAAGGACTACATGAGATTTTTCAAGCAGAAGGCTAACTGTCACACATCAAGACCCACTTAATAAACTCATCAGCTATATTGCTAGTGGAACTTCCCTGATAGCTCAGTTGGTAAAGAATCCGCCTGCAACGCAGGAGACTCTGGTTCACTTCCTGGGTCAGGAAGATCTGCTTAAGAAGGGATAGGCTACCCACTATAGTATTCTTGGGCTTCCCTGGTGGCTCAGCTGGTAAAGAATCTGCCTGCAATGTGGGAGACCTGGGTTTGATCCTGGGTTGGGAAGATCCCCTGGTGAAGGGAAAGGCTACCCACTCCAGCATTCTGGCCTGGAGAATTCCACGGACTGAACAGTCCATAAATGGCAGTCCTTATTTTGTATGTAAACTGATACTCCTATACATGCATGTTCTGCTGCTGCTGCTAAGTCACTTCAGTTGTGTCTGACCCTGTGCGACCCCACAGATAGCAGCCCACCAGGCTCCCCCGTCCCTGGGATTCTCCAGGCAAGAACAATGGAGTGGGTTGCCATTTCCTTCTCCAATGACATGCGTGCTCAGTCATGTCCTATTCTTTGTGACCCCACAGACTGTAGCCTGCCAGGCTCCTCTGTCCATGGAATTTCCCAGGCAAGAATACTGGAGTGGGTTGCCATTTCCTCCTCCAGGGGACCTTCTCGACCTAGGGATAGAACCTGCATCTCCTGGTCTCCTGCATTGTGGGCAGATTCTTTACTGCTGAGCCCCTGGGGAAACCTCTCCTACAAATAGTATGTTCTTAAAGGAATGGGGTGTCTTTCTAAATCCCCAAAGTATCTCTTATACTAAATATTTTGTATGTTGTAGTCCATTCTTAAAGACAATAATCACAATATTTACTTTCAGAGAGATGGCTTGCTAAGATGCCAGTGCTTTGCACTGGATAAATCCAAAATGAAGAAATAATGCTAAGGCAGACTCTGCCTGTTGGTTACCTAACAACCACTTCTCATTATTCTGTTGACAGAATAATTTTCTGCCCTATGGTGATATAGGATAAGCCATAATAGGTATAAGCTAGTTGCGGTAATATTTTAATTGTCATCACCAGTGACTGATCTAGGGGTAAGCATGTGCTCCAGTTTTGCCCAACAGAACCTGAGAGGATGTCTGCTAGAGGCTTCTGAATAAGTAACCTGTATGTGTGTGAGTACCTAGTGAAATAAGCACCTAGTGAATAAGTAAAATGAGGACCTAGTCAATAAGTATCTAATAAGAACAAAATCTTCTGCATCTGCAGGAAGAATTAGTAAGTTAGCAGTATTTGTTATTTATCCAGTGTGTACAATTCTAGATAGACAGTTTCAAATAAGTATAAAATTTCCAACAGCTCTCAATTTTTTCACAGCATGTTTCTAAAATGATGGAGGACAATAAGTAAGTAATTATAGGGAAGTAACAAAAACGCATATCAGATAGACTTTTCTACCTGTGCTAGACTTGTGTAAGGATTAGGCATGGATGCGTATATCCCTTGGAAAAATACTATATCAGCTGATATAAGGTAAGACAAGGAAGTGGAAAAGAAATTAAAGATGGTTTCAAGTCTGAGTGATTAGGATGATTAAAGTGTCACAACTAAATCACTAAAAAGCAGTACATTCTGAGGTAATTCTGATGAGGTCTGCTTTAATCGGGTTGAGTTCAACACATGAAAGCAAGATAACTCAGAGCAAGCAGCTGGAGGAACAGGATACAATGTCAATTTCTTTTAAACTGAAGAACAGTTAATTTACAATGTTTCAGGTATACAGCAAAGTAATTGTTTTATACACACAGATACACATATATAATTTTTCAGATTCTTTTCCATTATATTACAGGTTATTTTTTAAATTAATTAATTAATTAATTTTACAATATTGTATTGGTTTTGCCATACATTGACTTGAATCTGCCATGGGTATACATATGTTCTCCATCCTGAACCCCCCCTCCACCTTCCTCCCCATCCCTTCCCTCTGGGTCATCCCAGTGCACCAGCCCCGAGCACCCTGTATCATGCATTGAACCTGGACTGGTAATTCATTTCACATATGATAATTTACATGTTTCAATGCTATTCTCCCACATCATCCCGCCCTCGCCCTCTTCCACAGAGTCCAAAAGACTGTTCAATACATCTGTGTCTCTTTTGCTGTCTCACATACAGGGTTATCATTACTATCTTTCTAAATTCCATATATATGCATTAGTATACTGTATTGGTATTTTTCTTTCTGGCTTACTTCACTCTGTATAATAGGCTCCAGTTTCATCCACCTCATTAGAACTGATTCAAATGTATTCTTTTTAATGGCTGAGTAATGTTCCATTGTGTATATGTACCACAGCTTTCTTATCCATTCATCTGCTGATGGGCATCTAGGTTGCTTCCATGTCCTGGCTATTATAAACAGTGCTGTGATGAACATAGGGATATACGTGTCTCTTTCAATTCTGGTTTCCTCGGTGTGTATGCCCAGCAGTGGGATTGCTGGGTCATACAGCAGTTCTATTTCCAGTTTTTTAAGGAATCTCCACACTGTTCTCCATAGTGGCTGTACTAGTTTGCATTCCCACCAACAGTGTAAGAGGGTTCCCTTTTCTCCACACCATCTCCAGCATTTATTGATTGTAGACTTTTGGATAGCAGCCATTCTGACTGGCGTGAAATGGTACCTCATTATGGTTTTGATTTGCATTTCTCTGATAGTGAGTGATGTTGAGCATCTTTTCATGTGTTTGTTAGTCATCTGTATGTCTTCTTTGCAGAAATGTCTCTTTAGTTCTTTGGCTCACCTTTTGATTGGGTCTTTTATTTTTCTGGAATTGAGCTACAGGAGTTGCTTGTATATTTTTAAGATTAATTCTTTGACTGTTGCTTTGTTTGCTATTATTTTCTCCCATTCTGAAGGCTGTCTTTTCACCTTGCTTATAGTTTCCTTTGTTGTGCAGAAGCTTTTAATTTTAATTAGGTCCCATTTGTTTATTTTTGCTTTTATTTCCAATATTCTGGGAGGTGAGTCATAGAGGATCCTGCTGTGGTTTATGTCAGAGAGTGTTTTGCCTATGTTTTCCTCTAGGAGTTTAATAGTTTCTGGTCTTACATTTAGATCTTTAATCCATTTTGAGTTTATTTTTGTGCATGGTGTTAGAAAGTGTTCTAGTTTCATTCTTTAAAAAGTGGTTGACCAGTTTTCCCAGCACCACTTGTTAAAGAGATTATCTTTTCTCCAATGTATATTCTTGCCTCCTTTGTCAAACATAAGGTGTCCATAGGTGCGTGGATTTATCTCTGGGCTTTCTATTTTGTTCCATTGATGTATATTTTTGTCTTTGTGTGAGTACCATACTGTCTTGATGACTGTGGCTTTGTAGTATAGACTGAAGTCAGGCAGGTTGATTCCTCCAGTTACATTCTTCTTTCTCAACATTGCTTTGGCTATTCGAGGTTTTTTGTATTTCCATACAAATTGTGAAATTATTTGTTCTAGTTCTCTGAAAAATACCATTGGTAGCTTGATAGGGATTGCATTGAATCTATAGATTGCTTTGGGTAGTCATTTTCACTATATTGATTCTTCTGATCCATGAACACGGTACATTTCTCCATCTATTTGTGTCCTCTTTGATTTCTTTCACCAGTGTTTTATAATTTTCTATATATAGGTCTTTTGTTTCTTTAGGTAGATATATTCCTAAGTATTTTATTCTTTTTGTTGCAATGGTGAATGGAATTGTTTCCTTAACTTCTCTGTTTTCTCATTGCTAGTGTATAGGAATGCAAGGGGTTTCTGTGTGTTAATTTTATATCCTGTAACTTTACTATATTCATTGATTAGCTCTAGTAATTTTCTGGTGGAGTCTTTAGGGTTTTCTATGTAGAAGATCATCTCATCTGCAAACAGTGAGAGTTTTACTACTTCTTTTCCAATCTGGATTCCTTTCATTTCTTTTTCTGCTCTGATTGCTGTGGCCAAAACTTCCAAAACTATGTTGAGTAGTATTGGTGAGAGTGGGCACCCTTGTCTTGTTCCTGATTTTAGGGGAAATGCTTTCAATTTTTCACCATTGAGGATAATGTCTGCTGAGGGTTTATCATATATAGCTTTTATTATGTTGAGGTATGTTCCTTCCATTCCTGCTTTCTGGAGGGTTTTTATCATAAATGGTATATTACAGATTATTAAAGACACTGACTATAATTCCCTGTGCTATACAGTAGGTCCTTACTGTTCATCTATTTTATATACAGTAATGTGTATTTGTTAATCCTAAACTCTTAATTTATCTCTCTTCATAATGTCTACTCTTAAAGTGTTGATTTTGATGTCACTAGCATAGAACTGCCAATTGAAATCAAGAATGAACTCTACATGGGAGAGAAGAGTGTGAAGAATGGGCAGAGAACTAATATCTAAGTTCCAGAAAAGCTCAGTTAGTTTCATTGGTGGTTCCACCATGTATTGGGCTTCCCTTCGACTCAGCTGGTAAAGAATCTGCCTGCAATACAGAAGACCTGGGTTCGATCCCTGGGTTGGGAAGATCCCCTGGAGAAGGAAAAAGCTACCCACTCCAGTATTCTGACTGAGAAAATTCCATGGACTGTATAGTCCATGGGGTCACCAAGAGTCAAACACAACAGAGCAACTTTTACTATCACCATCATGTATTAGCTAAATATATGAGCCTGCTAATTCACTGAAGAGTTCTAAGTATCATTTTCCTCATCTGTAAAAGAAAAGTAACTACCATATCAAGTGGTTGTGAGAAATAAATGACATAATGAATACAAAGCCTTCAGCACAATGACTAATATATATGTTCTTAAGCAATATGTTTGGGGTCAGAAAGAGGAAGACCATGAAAGGAGACAGAGAAGAAGTGACAGGTTCATGCATTCATTCATACAAACCAGAGTATACCAAGTATCTACAATATTTAAGGCACTGAGCTGGAACAAGAACCCAGAGATGGTAAAGTCATTTGCAGTTCAAATTCAATCAACATTTGTTGAGTACTTCCTTGTGTCAGACATTATGATATGATTTCACTGATCTCACTTAAGGGATATAACGCAAGGTGGGAGACTTTTCCAAAGAGATCAGGTAGATAAGTTAGATAAGAACTTAAAAAAGATGATTAATGCAGGTAAAATGGAAATTACTGGTGATCTTTGAGAAAATCTTTTTGGTTTGCAAGAATGGGGTTGGGATGAGTGGACAAAAAGGGAAGGAAATGTGGGCTGGGGCGGGGTGTGTGTGGGGGCAGGGGCGGGGTTAGGTGGTTTACAGGCATACTAGAGCAGAACAAGAAAGTAATACTGGTTTTTGTAGGTGATTTAGAGATTGTGCTTGCCTCAAAGAAAGTGAGAAGGGGTCAGTGGAAAGGAAGAGACAAGAATAATTAATACTTCAGTTGGTAAAGCATCCGACTGCAATGCAGGAGACCCCGGTTCAATTCCTGGATTGGGAAGATCTGCTGAAGAAGGGATAGGCTACCCACTCCAGTATTCTTGGGCTTCTCTGGTGCCTCAGCTGGTAAAGAATCTGCCTACAATGTGGGAGACCTGGGTTTGATCCCTGGGTTGGGAAGATCCCCTGGTGAAGGGAAAGGCTACCCACTCTAGTATTCTGGCCTGGAGAATTCCATGGACGATATAGTCCATGGGATTGCAAAGAGTCGGAGCAACTGAGCAACTTTCACTCACTCACTCACTGATTTTTTGAACTGTGAAAAAGAAATACTCAGATATATTTGGAAAAGAAAATATTTTTTGTACAAATGAGTCACTCAATGAATTAACGACTAAACTAATCAAAACTTTGGTAGGCTTGGTTTGATAAAGAGACATGGAAGAGGCAGATTTTTCTTAACTATGATAATTTCACAAGATTTTAAGACGATAGACAAAACATTTTTTCTACAAGTGAAAATCTCATTCTCTTGAACACTATTCAGTAGGGGTGTTCTTTATACTTGCACACAGTGTGTGCCAAGATCTCAGGGCAAGGTGCTCTACTATCAGTGAGAATACCTTCAAGAAAGCATATCAGCACTATCAAAACACCAAATTTACTTCTTTTTTTTTGCAGACTTTTTTTGGGGGGCTGCACTGGGTCTTTGTTGCTGTGCATGGGCTTTCTCTAATTGTGACAAGTGGGGGCTACCTCTAGTTGCAGTGCTGTACAGCATGGACGTGAGGACATGTGGGCTGCAGTAGTGATGGCGCATGGATTTAGCTGCATCAAACCCATGTCCCCTGCATTGGTCAGTGGATTCTTAACCATTTCTAACCAGGAATTCCCCAAATGTACTTCTAAACATCTACCCAAAAGGATACAACTAGGACCAGGAAAGGGATAAACAAAGTGCCTAAACCAATCTCATCCCTTCATTGACTTCTTCTCACTAATTTCTTCACTAGAGAGAAGAGCTTGGTCCTGTTCTAACTTTGGCTCAATAAAAGATATATTGTAAACCCTATCTGGTGTTGGAGAAGACTCTTGAGAGTCCCTTGGACTGTAAGGAGATCCAACCAGTCCACACTAAAGGAGATCAGTCCTGGGTGTTCATTGGAAGGACTGATGCTGAAGCTGAAACTCCAATACTTTGGCCACCTCATGTGAAGAGTTGACTCATTGGAAAAGACCCTGATGCTGGGAGGGATCGGGGGCAGGAGGAGAAGGGGACGACAGAGGATGAGATGGCTGAATGGCATCACCGACTCGATGGACATGAGTTTGGGTAAACTCTGGGAGTTGGTGATGGACAGGGAGGCCTGGCGTGCTGTGATTCATGGGGTCGCAAAGAGTCAGACACGACTGAGCGATTGAACTGAATTGAACCCTTCTTAAAATTATAACCTCCCACAGTGTCCATCTTGCTGCTTTTATCAGCTTCAAATACACTATGTGCTTAATTTGTATGTGTTCTCTCTCCCCTTTCTAGAATGTAAACCTCTTAGGGCAGGTTTTTTAGTCTGTTATGTTCACAATTGCATCTCCAGATGTAATGTTGGACAGATAATACTCATGAAAAATAGAGTTGATGAAAAACTGAATAAAATCAATCCCATCATAACAAAAACAATGTTGTGAAAAGTTTCTTTTGCATGGACTTTTGCACCATTTTTCCTGTGTTAATGTTATTTTGCAAATCTCACAGTATTTCATATAAATTGGTTTCTTTCTATTAGACTGTGACATTCTGGAAGATAGCTCCACATATTATTTTTAATTATTTCCTTATTGCTCTCATGTACTAAATGCCAGCTAATAAATAAAGTCTAGCTACCTCTTCTTTACATTCCTGGTCCTGCCTTTTCCTTTTGCTGCCTCATGCCAACGCCACTTTGCTGAAGAGGGTTTGGCACTGTTTCAGCAAAGTCATTCTCCACACTACTTTGTTATGCAGTGATTGAATAGACCATGGTTTTAAGTTGTTGAAATGGCAAGCAGTGTTTTCCAAACGGAATTCTTTCATGAATTACAATGCAATAAAATTGTTCAGAGATTCAACTTGCTGTATTACATTTCATTCACTTAGAGTGAAATTCCACTACAGACAACTGAAGAGAATTCACTTTTATTTTTATACTCCAGATACTTCACATTTGGTGAGATTTCGCAGACTGAGTACCTGAACCCTCAAAGATCTCAGAATAGACACGGACTCTTTGGACTAGGTTAACTACAAAATACATTAACCACAAAGAGGACTTCACAACTTGATCTTCAGTTATTGATTGCCTCTTCCTAGACTTCTTTGTATGATATTTGAGTATTTCTTCATAATCCAGTTTAGAAAAATTATAATTTATGTTTACAAATAAGGAACTCCCTAAGTATTTCTTAACAAGTTTGTAAGATTACAACATTCTCTAAAAAATGAATGTAAATGGAAATTAAGACAATGTTAAAACAAGCCTCTGATAAATATAACCTCTATTGATTGAACTCCTTTGATTTTTCAAAGTCACATGAGTACAACCTATGTTTCAGGTGTATTTAGTGGTCACTAGTGTTCATTTTAGAAAAATTATTTATGCTTAGAATAATCAAGCCACAATGGTT
Source organism: Muntiacus reevesi (assembly GCF_963930625.1). Lineage (NCBI taxonomy): Eukaryota > Metazoa > Chordata > Mammalia > Artiodactyla > Cervidae > Muntiacus > Muntiacus reevesi. The sequence goes on from NC_089261.1 coordinate 16,500,889, forward strand.
AAGTTTCATCTTTAAAGACAGTACATGTAATAAATATACTTTAGAATACTTATGAATTTTTGCCTGGCTAAAACATTTATGACATTTTGATTCCACTTATTTGACTTAATATGAACAGAATGCTAGATTTCTAATTTAAAAAGTAGGTATGCAACAACAAAGGTTTACGTATAGCACAGGGAACCGTAGTCAATATCTTGTAATAATCTATAATGGAAAATAATCTGAAAAATAATATATGTGTATATGTATAACTGAATCACCTTGCTGTGCATCTGAAACACTATAAGCCAACTCTACTTCAATAAAATAGCTATATCAAGAAAAAAAAAGAAATTTTTTACATACTATACTTTAGACTTCAGTCACTTGTTTGTAAAGTACATATATTTAACATGGCACTTTTGCTCTCAGAGTTTGTTCTAGATCAGCACTTTCAGTTAGAATGTTTCATGATGATGGAAACACTCTATACTTGCAGTGTGCAATACAGCAGCCTATACCACATGTGGCTACTGAGCACTTGAAATGTGGCTAGTGTGACTGGGGAACTGAATTTGTAATTCTGTTAAATTTCAATTAAACTAATTTAAATAGCTACATGGTGAGCAGCAACCAGTTGGACAGTAAAGTTCCAGACAGTTCAAAAAACACTGGTAATTATTATTGAAAATAAATAATAATGATTCTCATAACTATACTATAAAGCTTGTATCACTGCCTCAGGAAATGCTGATGCATCTTGACTAATTGTGCAAGAAGTACTGAGGTTTCAGTACTGTTTGACCACTTTATAAATCAACCTTCCACAATCTTCTCCCTCCCTGCCATCACTTGTGGCCTCTACTCTCTCTTTGAAATCAATTGTAAAACAAAAAGCTAAGATCTAAAAATCTAACTAGTAGCCTAACTCTGACCCTAGGCTGGAGGTATAGCCACTGATGCCACCTCTATAGGGTAATTTCTCCTCAGAATGCTGCTGCTGCTAAGTCACTTCAGTCGTGTCCAACTCTGTGCAACTCCACAGACGTCAGCCCACCAGGCTCCCTCATCCCTGGGATTCTCCAGGCAAGAGTACTGGAGTGGGGTGCCATTGCCTTCTCCACTACTCAGACTAGTCACATTCAATTAACTCTTGACCAGGTTATCTTTGTTTAAAGCAGGAATGAAAGAGAACCACAATAAGAAACAGGAACTGTTGCATTTAGTTATCACACAGCAGTGAGAGTGTACGTGTGTATGTGTGTTTTCACAGGGTCTAGGAGAGCAATTATACCTACCCCTTCCTTCTTCTTCCTGTTAGATAAGTTTTCAAGCTCTTGACAGAAGAGTCCCACAGCTAGCTAAAAGTAATTCCTCCCTGAATTGTTAGTGAAGTTCAGGGAGTCTTTCCTTAAAAGACTACTTGTTCTCAATAGCTGCTTGAAAGAGACTGCTAGAACTAAGCTTGGTTTCTTTTCTCATTTTAAGAAATACCAACATTAATGCTTACACTGGGATAAAACTTTCTTTCACATACCTGTGTGTCAGTCGCTCAGTCATGTCCCTTTCTTTGTGACTCCGTGAACTGTAGCCCTCCAGGCTCCTCTGCCCACAGAATTCTCCAGGCAAGAATACTGGAGTAGGTTGCCATTCCCTTCTCCAGGAGATCTTCCCTACCCAGGGATCAAATCCGGGTCTCCTACATTTCAGGCAGACACTTAACCATCTGAACCACCACGGAAGCACCTTCACATACCTAATAGCATTCAACTATTTTAACATCCTGGTAAGATAGGAAGATGTTATGATTATTCTGACTTTTTTATGAGTGGCATCTGATTCCCACTCTCTCATGTTTTTCTGGTATACCAACCCTTCTACATGGCAAGAGTGCTACCCAACAATGGCTCTGGGAAAAACTGGACACTGTAGAAAAAACTATGACCCACTTCTTTATGATATTTGGGTGTAATTAACTGAGCTCTCAAATTTAGTCCTTGAAACTTTTTCATTCCTTTCTTGGTACTACGTAGTTTTAAAGTGGTTTAAAAGGGAAATATGAAAAGTATCCATACTTTTGCTTGGGAAGATTTCTATTATTTGTTTACTTAATATATGATCTCTGATATAGTTGGTTAAATGCTTATAATCATCCTTCTCTTATATTGTTATTAGTCATATAAATAGGTTTACCACATTTGCTTGATGATGTTGGTAGTTCTTTTCCACTTATGTGAGAGTATGGAGAAAGGATTTAAACAATGGGACAGATAGAAGTCAAGAATATGTAAGTCAGATAGTGAAGATGATGTTAATATGTTCTGAGTTTTAGAGCTTCAGGACTGTTGGAAAACTAATCACATTAATAAGACATTTTGCAACTATATTATTTCCTCAATAAATCTATAAATAATAGCTACTGGCTGTACATACAGAATTAGTGTAGATATTCATAGATTGTCTATAGTTGCTACTTGTTCTTATAAATGTTTTGTGAATATTCATGCAATTTTGTTTTTTGAGCATACCATGAAGCTTGTAGGATCTTAGTTCCCTAACCAGGGCTCAAACCTGGGCCCTTGGCAGTGAAACTCAGAGTCCTAACCACTGGACAGCTAGGGAATTCCCCATTTTTTTCCTTTTTTAAATACAATTAACGAATTGTGTCAAGAAAAGGTCTGTATTGGTCTTTTCTTCAAAATTAACACAATAAAATTGCAAATCTGTTCTTTCAGTAAAAGTAGGGACTAAAAGGACTCAGAAATAGGTTTGTTCTAATGACATTTGTCTCAGTGAAAATAAAGGCTAAAATAATTCATAAATAAGCTTGTCAAAAGGATCTCCACCAGTAAGCAGGAAAAACTCTTACTAGCACTATAATAAAACATGGTCCTGGGCCATCCCTCACAGGAATCTCATAAGACTAAGGAGAGTTCATCTCATTTAGAAACGAATACTAATAAAAAATGCTGTCATAGATCAGATGGAAACTGAATTAAAAAAAAAAAAAGGAGGTATTCAATGAAGTAATTGCTATATAAAACCAGGGCTCATGGCAGGGATATTAAGAGTCAGCCCAAAAATGGGAATGAAAAGTGAGGTGGCAGAAGTCAAGAGAGATGTGAGAATAAAATAAAATCACTACTGAAATGTAGCCTGCACTGGGAAGCAGGGTGAAAATATGCAATGCCGAAGAAGCGTGGTAAAGGACATGTAGCATAGAATTGAGAAAATGAATCAGACAGCCCTGAACAAAGTTTTAAAAATTAGAGAAAATTAGAGCTTTTAGTGATGAACATACTCATAATCAGTAACTAGAAAGAGGATGAAAATGTACTAAAATTATAAAATTAAGGTAATTTTTTAAAAAAGCTTTCTAAGAATAAGACTAAAAGCTACATACAGATTGAAAGGGTCCAAAGTATGCCAGGGAAAAGGAACACAGAATAATTAAACACTGAAACATGTCCTAATTAAGTTACTAAATTCCAAAGATTAAAGAAAAAAAATTCTTCAGGCATTCAGACAAAAAAGGCTCAAGAATAAGACTGGGAAAATATTTGAATCTAAAGACTACAATAAATCCAATATTTATCCACTTGAATTACTAGTTTAAAAATTAACATTCATCACCACAATAGTTTTTCACATATGCATTACTTATTTTATAAAAGAAACCTTAGATAAAAATTATAGAAAATTAAAACAGATTAACTGAATAAAACTGTTAAACCTAAGTGATTCCTTAGTATTAAGGATTAAATTTTTTTAAGAAAATTTAGTACCTTATGGTTTGACATTTATTTAGACTAGTTAAACTTCGCAGAAGAAATACAGTTAGATCATATAAGCAATTGTGATTTTTAAAATAAGCAACAATGCCATAATTTTGGAATATATTAGTTACCCATGTTTCTATAACCTATAACCAGTTAAGTAATTTTTTTCTTTTTCTAAAAATTTTTGTTGGAGTATAGCTGATTTACAGTATTGCGTTAGTTTCTGCTGTTAACCAGTCGTGTCTTAAACAACTGTAATAAAGTAAGGTAATTTTCTTGGGGTAGGGACATAGATAGCTGTGAAAGTATAGCTTCCTACAATTATTTATTTATAATATTATAGGTTTATGACTAACATCTAATTCAATGGACATAACAAGCTACAAATGCTTTATAATTGAATTATTTACAAAATCCACAAGATAGCTTATTAGCTTCGTTTTACAAATGAAGAAATGAAAGCAAAGCTAAAGGAAACTAATTGCCCTAGGTTGCATATTGAATCAACGGAAACAGAAGAGTATCACTTCTACTATGAATTTTTTGTCTCTAACAGCTTTAGTCACAACTTTGCACTCACATTATTTTGGCTACTGAATAACACCGATGTAAAACAGAGCCTGTAGTATCATGATCTAGCACAACAAAATCACGATGAGAATGCTGAAAGACTGGAGGGAAAATACATTTTGGGAAACACAACAGATGAGAATTCCATCAGTCAAAAAAGCACTTATCTGATAAGACTATTCTGCTGAGTCTTATATAAAAAACTGTAGTGAAAATGAAACTGACCAAAAAAAAAAATCTCTGTTATTAAAGAGGGGGAAAATGCAGAAAAGATGCTGAGCAGCTAATTAATAAAGAGTTAAAAGAAAACAAAATGAAATCGTCTAAAAATGACAGTTTAAAACCCATACATATTAGGGAGCCAACCACCTAGGCGAAATGGTGGATCTTAGTAGAAAGGTAGGGCCTGACATTACAGAGGAAGGTGTTTTCAGCTGTATTACAATGAAAGAAAGACCATCTCATAACTTCACCTAAACAGGGACACCTAAGGATTATTGTCAATAGTAACACCTTTACAAGGTTGTATTAGATACTTTAATGGTAATATTTTATGCAAGAGAAATGATTAAATTGTCCAGTAATCTAGAGATTACTAGATGTCCAGTAAACTAGAGATCTCTTCAAGAAAATTAGAGATACCAAGGGACAATTTCATGCAAAGATGGGCACAATAAAGGACAGAAACGATATGGACCTAACAGAAGCAGAAGATATTAAGAAGAGGTGGCAAGAATACACAGAAGAACAATACAAGAAAGATCTTCATGACCCAGATAACCATGATGGTATGATCACTCACCTAGCGCAGGACATCCTTGAGTGTGAAGTCAAGTGGGCCTTAGGAAGCATCACTACGAACAAAGCTAGTGGAGGTGATGGAATTCCAGCTGAGCTATTTCAAATCTTTTTTTTTTTTTTTTTAACAGCTCAGCTTTTTATTGAATGTGTTACTAAAGAGGTTTAGTCAAAAAGACCAAAGCCCATGTCATCATCAGACTCTTCAGATTCTTCTTTCTTTGCTTCTACTTTCTTCTCCTCAGCTGGGGCAGCAGTGGTGGCTGGGGCAGGACCTCCTGCTGGTGCAGCTCCAGCTGCTAGGGCAGGTCCACCAGCCCCCACATTGCAGATGAGGCTTCCGATGTTGCCATTGGCCAAAGCCTTTGCAAACAAACCTGGCCAGAAAGGCTCAACATTTACACCAGCTGCTTTAATGAGGGCATTGATCTTATCCTCTGTGACCGTCAGCTCATCGTCGAGCAGAATGAGGGCAGAGTAGATGCAAGTGAGCTCCGAGACGGAGGCCATGGTGCAGGCAAGTGCTAGGTGGGGGCTGCCGGGCGCGGTGCTAGTTGCCGGATGAAGTGAGGGCCTCGCCGCAAAACAGCCTTAGCTTCCTCGGAAGAACTGAGCACCTTAGCGGCAGCGGAGGAAAGAGACTATTTCAAATCTTAAAAGATGATGTGGTTAAAGTGCTGCACTCAATATGCCAGCAAATTTGGAAAATTCAGCAATGGCCACAGGACTGGAAAAGGTCAGTTTTCATTCCAGTCCCAAAGAATGTTCAAACTACTGCACAATTGCACTTATCTCACACGCTAGCAAAGTAATGCTCAAAATTCTCCCCCTGGAGAAGGAAACGGCAATCAACTCCAGTATTCTTGCCTGGAGAATTCCATGGACAGAGGAGTCTGGTGGGCTATAGTCCATGGGGTCACAAAGAGTTGGACATGACTGAGTGACTAACTTTCACACACTAGCAAAGTAATGCTCAAAATTCTTCAAGCGATGGTCCAACAGTACATGAACCAAGAACTTCCAGATGTTCAAGCTGGATTTAGAAAAGGCAGAGGAATCAGAGATCAAATTGCTAACATACAATTTGATTCCTGAGAAATAAGTATGTAGGTCAGGGAGCAAAAGTTAGAACCGGACACGGAACAATGGACTTGTTCCAAACTGAGAAAGGAGTACATCAAGGCTGTATATCGTCACCCTGCTTTTTTAACTTACATGCAGAGTACATCATGCAAAATGCTGGGCTGGATGAAGTACAAACTGGAATCAAGATTGCCGGGAGAAATATCAATAACCTCAGCTATGGAGATGACACCACCCTTAATGGCAGAAAGTGAAGAGGAACTAAAGAGCCTCTTGATGAACATCAAAGAGGAGAGTGAAAAAGCTGGCTTAAAACTCAACATTCAAAAAATGATCATGGCATCTGGTCCCATCACTTCATGGCAAATAGAAGGGGAAACAGTGGAAACAGTGACAGACTTTATTTTCTTGGGCTTCAAAATCACTGCAGATGGTGACTGCAGCTATGAAATTAAAAGATACTTGCTCCTTGGAAGAAAAGCTATGACCAACCTATACAACATATTAAAAAGCAGAGACATTACTTTGCCGACAAAATTCTGTCTAGTCAAAGCTTTGGTTTTTCCTGTAGTCATGTATGGATGTGAGAGTTGGACCATAAGGAAAACTGAGTGCCAAAGAATTGATGCTTTTGAACTGTGGTGTTGGAAAAGACTCTTGAGAGTCCCTTGAACTGCAAGAAGATCCAACCAGTCAATCCTAAAGGAAATCAACTCTGAATATTCATTGGAAGGACTGATGCTAAAGCTGAAGCTCCAATACTTTGGCTACCTGATTCGAAGAACTGACTCAATGGAAAAATCCTGATGCTGGGGAAGACTGAAGGTGGGAGAAGGGGACGACAGAGGATGAGGTGGATGGATGGCATCACCGACTCAATGGACGTGAGTTTGGTAAGCTGCAGGAGTTGGTGATGGACAGGGAAGCCTGGTGTGCTGCAGTACATGGGGTTGCAGAGTTGGACATGTCTGAGCTGGTGATGGACCAGGAAGCCTGGTGTGCTGCAGTGCATGGGGTTGCAGAGTTCGACATGTCTGAGTGACTGAACTGAACTGTCCAGTAATCTGAGGCCAAAAATTTAAAGAAATGAAAACTCAACATTTTATTTAAAGGAAAACAAAGACAACCTCTTCTGAAGAACTGGAGTAAATAATTATGGCTTGTCTAATTTGGTGACTCAGAGTAGTTATTTACCATTATTGCTCTTGAAGTTCTGTTGGCTTTTCTGCTTAGTATTTGCTAAAATTTTCTCCACACCATAACTTTAATCTTGCCTGCCTTTCTCTAGAAGTAGTAAAATGAATGGTGCTGCTGGTGGAGAAAACAAAACCGAAGAAGGAAGTCCTAGGCCCTTCCAAGACCACAAAATGCAAAACTTTTAGCAGTGACATTTTAGTTTTCCATCACAGAACACACCATCCATATATCTTCTAGAGTTACAACTGTATATTTGTCTAGGATTTCCTGAAATTAACGTTAAAGGAAGTCTTCAGTTTGCAAAAGTGTTGGGTTCCAAATATTTGCTTCCAAGTTAAGTATCTGTTTTTACCCACAAATCAATGTTTCATAAGAAATTTAAGTTAGCTCACAGAGTTTATTAACTATAATGCAAATCTAATACTTTATTTTGCATTTTAAAATATCTTTTAAAAATACAGTTGAGATACAAATAATTATGCAAATCAGAAAATATTGAATTGAGTAATACTTTCAAAACTCTATCTTCAATTAAGACAGAGTACATAAAAATGACATAGCAAGTGGAAAGTTGAGACTATTGTGAACTGAACTTTTTGATTACTAAAAGACTTTAGGGACTGCTGACATTAGCCCTGTATTAAATCTAATTTCAATAAAAAGTGTATGACTCTTCTGTCGCTCAACACACAATACATCATTAGCACTAAAACCACAGAACATCAAGGTTAGAAAAGACTTCAGAGATTACATTAAATTTGACCTTATTTAGACATGGAGAAAACAGATTCAGATGGAATAACTTAATATAAGTTATGCAACCAATTAGTTCTGGAACTGAAATCCCATCCTAATTTTCATCTAGTATCTTTTCCATTATTGGGGCTTCCCACGTGGTGCAGTGGTAAAGAATATGCCTGTCAACGCAGGAGATCCAGGTTCAATCCTGTGGTCAGGAAGATTCCCTGGAGTAGGAAATGGCAACAGGCTCCAGTATTCTTGCCTGGGAAATCTCATGGACAGAGGAGCCTGGTGAGCTAGAGTCCATGGGGGCACAAAGAGTTGGACATGACTGAGGGCACACATATACACACACACATCTGTTCCATTATAATAATGCTTACTAGTCATAATCAATGCCATGTTTTTGCTCAGAAATAAAGTAAAAAGAAAAAATTACTATAACCATTTTATCAGCATAATTTAGCATTATCTAGTGAAGCTGGGGATGTGTATACCAATTGACTGTGATATGGGCATATGAATTCATTAAGACATTGTTTGAAATGGTAAAAAATGAGAACAACTTAGACATCTATCAACAGGGGAAAAATAATGTTAGGATCATCTGATGTGTCAATAAATGCCATACTACAGTTTTTTAATTTTATTTTATTATTTTATTTTTTGGCAGTGCCACATGTCATGCAGGATCTTAGTTCCCTCACCAGGGTGCACTGGAAGCACAGTCTTAGTTACTGGACCACCAGGGAAGTCTCTGCCATACCGCATTTTTTAATCAGTGGACCTGATTTAACTATTTCCTATATAAGTCTCAAAAACATAATGAGAGAAAAACCAACTTGAAGAAATACACACAGGATACATTGAAATTGATGAAAATTTCAACACAAAGCCTACATATTACTTGTAGAAAAGCACATATAATAAGAGTACAAATAGGAAGGGGAAGGAAACACACCAACTTCAGAAGATTAGACAGATCTTGGAAAGGAATGGAACTGGGAAGGGGTACAAGGAAGACTTCAATTCCACAACACTGTATTTTTTTACAAAAATTAATTCTGACAGAGAGGTTCATAGATGTTAACTACAGTCCACAAGTTTGAAACACTTTAACATTAAAAAAAAAAAATCCTTCTCTCCCCCAAAGAGGAACTAAAAATCAACTAGATTGAACAGTTATTTGAGGTAATTATGAGAGTCCTAAGAAAGAATGAATTATGTATATGTACACGAGAGAGAAAAGTTTTGGGGAGTAAAATTAAATAAGTATAAATGACAAAAATTTATGGAAAAATACTAAATAAAAGAGACTGTGAATTTTGGATTGGATAACTCTACAAGTTCACCATAAGCTGGTAGGCACTGCTAATAGGACAGTTTGACTGCTGCTGGAATATTTTTTAGGATGGTAAGAAAAGGAGGTTATTATGAGGTACAAAGGCGAATAAGGGCACTGACAAAGATCACAAGGGGATGGGATAGGACACTGCAAAAATGTGACCTAAGGCGGTTTCCAGTTATTTGATTTCTTAGATCTCCCCTCAACTTATGCCTAATGCTAGTGTCTAAATTAAATTTAAAATGAGCAAAGGATTTGGACACATATTTGTCCAAAGACAGACAAGTGGCCAAAAATCACTTGAAAAAACGCTCAATGCTATTAGTCATAAGGGGTTAGGGGCAGGAGAAGGGGATGACAGAGGATGAGATGGCTGGATGGCATCCCTGACTCAAAGGGCATGAGTTTGAGTAAACTCCGGGAGTTGGTGATGGACAGGGAGGCCTGGCGTGCTGCAGTTCATGGGGCCGCAGAGTCGGACACGACTGAGCAACTGAACTGACTGACTGACTGACTGAAAAGTAAATCAAAACCAGAATGAGATACCACTTCACACCTAAGGGTGGCTATAATTTATTTTGGCCACACCACGTGGCATATGGGATTTTAGTCCCCTGACAAGGGATGGAACCTGTGCTGCTTGCATTGGGAATGTGGAGTCGCAATCACTGAGAAGTTCTTATAATTTTTTATAATGGCAAATAAGTGTTGGCAAAGATGTGAAGACATTTGAACCCTCTTACATTGATGGCAGAAATACAAAATAGTGCAGTTGCTGTGGAAAACACTTTGTTCATTCCTCAAAAAAATTAAACATAGTATTATGAGCAATGTATTGCTAGCAATGATCCAGCAGTTCTACTCCTAGGTAAAACTGAAAACCAGGACTCAGATACTTGTGCACCAATGTTCACAGCAATATTATTCATAGTAGAAAGGTAGAAATAGCCTGTGTCCATCAAGAGATGAAAGGATGAACAAAATATGATTTATACTTACAAAGGACCATTATACAGTCATAAAAAAGCAATGAAGTTTTGGAACATGATATACCATGGATGGGCCTTGAAAATACACGAATTGAAATAAGACAGACACAAAAGGACAGATATTGTATGATTCCACTTGCATAAAATATCTTAGAAAAATTCATAGAGGTAGAAGTAGATGAGAGGTTGACCAGGGGCTGGGCAGAGTGGGGAATGAAGAGTTAATGCTTAATGGATACAGAGTTTCTGTTTGTGATGACAAAAAAGTTCAAGAAAGGTGGTGACGTACTCATAATTATTTGCTTGGGATAAATTTCTACAAGTGGAATTGATATGTCAAAACATATTTGTTTGAAAAAGACACACATATCCATTGTTCAAGGCAGCACTATTTACAATAGCTAGAACATGGAAGCAACCTAGATGTTCATCGACAGATGAATGGATAAAGAAGATGTGGTACATATACACAATGGAATATTACTCAGCCATAAAAAGGAATGCATTTGAGTCAGTTCTAATGAGGTAGATGAACCTAGAGTGTATTATACAGAGGGAAGTAAGTCAGAAAAAGAAAGATATATAGTGTATACTAACGCACATATACAGAATCTAGAAAGATGGTACTGAAGAACTTATTTGCAGGGCAGCAATGGAGAAACATTAAAAGACTCTTAGTCCTTGGAAGGAAAGTTATGACCAACCTAGACAGCATATTAAAAAGCAGAGACATTATTTTGTCAACAAAGGTTCGTCTAGTCAAGGCTATGGTTTTTCCAGTAGTCATGTATGGATGTGAGAGTTGGACTATAAAGAAAGCTGAGTGCAGAAGAATTGATGCTTTCGAACTGTGGTGTTGGAAAAGGCTCTTGAGAGTCCCTTGGACTGCAAGGAGATCCAACCAGTCCATCCTAAAGGAGATCAGTCCCGGGTGTTCATTGGAAGGACTGATATGGAAGCTGAAACTCCAATACTTTGGCCACCAGATGCGAAGAGCTGACTTATTTGAAAAGACCCTGATGCTGGGAAAGATTGAGGGCAGGAGGAGAAGCGGAAGACAGAGGATGGGATGGTTGGATGGCATCACCAACTCAATAGACATGAGTTTGGGTAAACTCTGGGAGTTGGTGATGGACAGGGATGCCTGTCATGCTGCGGTTCATGGGGTCACTAAGAGTCAGACATGACTAAGCGACTGAATTGAACTGAATGGAGAAATAAACAGAGAACAGACTTATGGACATGGGGAGAGGGGAGGAAAGGGTGTGATGTATACAGAGAGTAACATGGAAACTTACATTACCATATGTAAAATAGATAGCCAATGGGAATTTGATCTATGTCTCAGGAAACTCAAACAGGGTTTCTGTTATCAACCTAGAGGGGTGAGATGGGAAGGGAGATGGGAGAGAGGTTCAAGAGGGAGGGGATATATGTATACCTATGGCTGGTTCATGTTGAGGATTGACAGAAAATAACAAAATTCTGTAAAGCAATTATTCTTCAATTAAAAAAGAAAAAAGAAATCTGTAATAATTAAAATATTTAGACTTACTCTAATTTATATTTTCAGATTATTAATAAAGTTTAACATTTTCCCACTTAATGGGAAACTATTTGTAATCCCTTTTAATCCCATGCCTAGTAAAATATGTCTAGCATGACAGGTCTAGTGAAATTTAGTGATCTTGTAAAGGCTTATGACGTTTTTATATTTTGAAAGTTAAGTTTTATAGAAGTTTAAACCATCACTTCTTGAAACTGATGCTCGCAGCACATGAATAATGAAACATGACAGTATATTGATTATGCCAGGATACCCAATAGGATATTGGGTTCGGTTCGGTTCAGTTCAGTTCAGTTCAGTTCAGTCGCTCAGTCGTGTCCGACTCTGTGCGACCCCATGAACTGCAGCACACCAGGCCTCCCTATCCATCACCAACTCCCGGAGTTTACCCAAACTCATGTCCATTGAGTCGGTGATGCCATCCAACTATCTCATCCTCTGTTGTCCCCTTCTCCTCCTGCCTTCAAACTTTCCCAACATCAGGGTCTTTTCAAATGAGTCAGCTCTTCACATCAGGTGATATTATGTCCTCTTTTTTTCCTGTTTCCCCCATTAAAATACGTATATCTGCCTAGTAGAGGACAGATTTGTTTTGGCACAAGCTCACCAGTAAACAGCATCTTGCTACCATTTCCTATACACTTTGTTTCACATACTTGATTATCAACCTGTCTCCCTGCAACCTGTTGGAGGCCCAGGGCAAGTAAGTGATCAGCTCATAGTCATGACCAACATTTTACAAATAATATAATTTGTAATAATTATAAATTTGATACATGATGGTCAACCACATTGAACTGTAAGCTCATTGATATAACTGTTTTATTGTTGTTGTTTAGTCACTAAGTCCTGTCCGACTCTTTGCAACCCCATGGACATGTATGTGTCCATCTGCAGCCTGCCTGGCTCCTCTGTCCATGGGATTTCCCAGGCAAGAATACTGGAGTGGGTTGCCATTTCCTTTTCCAGGGGATCTTCTTGATCCAGGGATCAAACCTGGGTCTCCCACACTGGCAGGCAGAGCCCTTTTTTATTATCCAGGAAATAAAAAAGGACTTTCTGTTAGCAACTGCTTTAAAGTAAAGAGGCCTTCATGCTGATGGAAGTTCAAGGAAAAATAGGGTCCTCAAGCTGTAATACTTCAGAGTCAGAATAGATGAACTGAAAATGAATCACACTACTATTTATAATGATAATTACAGCATGGTTTATAATAGAAAATGTTTGGAAACAACCCAAATGTCCCGTCAAAAAGAAACTGGGACAATGACACTTGACTGTGTACCCAACAGAATCAGAGACAGATCTATAGCAAAGATGTCTACTAATGTACTGTGAGTAAATAGTAATAGACATGATATGATTACAATTAAAAATAACATCAATAATATGAACAATGTTAGAGATAAAAGAAAAATTTAGAAGAATATGCTTCAAACTGTTTAGTGACTATATCTGGTGAAGAAAAGTTTTGTGTAATATGTAATAGGTAAGTTTTATTTGATTGGGGACATCTACTTTCTATACTGTGTATTGCTGTATCATTTAAAATATTAAGTATCTTTAATTAAAAATAATTTTAAGCAACAAAATTAATACTTTTGCCTTTGACTCAATTAAAATATGTGCAAACTCAATAAATTAGATTTTAAGATATTTCTAGAAAAAATCATACATAAAATTCCAAGAAAATAATTTCCTACCATCAGTTATATTTTAAGTAAACAATTTCTACATCTGTTGTTTCACTTATCTGATTGAGGCAGAAATCTTATTTTTAATCAGTGAGGTTCTTATGATACATTTTCATTATTTCTGTAAGTATATATTTTTAAACATTTTTTAAAAAAACAAAGCATATAGACAGAGACACAGATAAAAAAGAAGAAAAAAATGTAAGAAAAGATCCCTTTAACAACTGTATTTATAACAACAACCCCCAAAAGTTCAGGAATAAATTCAGTAGAAGTAATATACAGGAACTAGATGGGAAAATATTGTAAAATGCTAAGAGATATAATAGAAAATCTATATAAATGAAATATCTTTGTCCTTTTAATACTAAAAAGATACTATTTCTCTTGAATCTATATATAACATGAAATTCCAAGAGATTTTCCTTTTTAACTATTAAAAATTTAACCTAGTACAAGGCTCAGAGAACATTTTCTGTAAAGTATCTGTAACTTTTTAGGTTTTGTGGGTCATATGGTCTCTAAAACTACTCAATTCTATCTTGTAGGGTGAATTCTATCTGGTAGTGTGAAAGCAGCCATAGATAATACTTAATAAATTAGTGTGCATTCTCATAAAAACTTACAGACACTGAGATTTGAATCATATAATTTATAAATTTCAAGAAACATTATTCTTCTTTTGATTTTTTTCTCCCAATCATTAAAACACTTAAAAACTATTCTTGGTTTGCAGGTTACACAAAAACTGGTCAAAAGACAGATTTGGTTTGTGGGCTATAGTTTGCCAAATTCTAATCTAGATGAATAATATCTAATAAATAGTCAGGGAAACTCCATGTGGGGCCAGAGCAGAGGAGGAAGTAACAAAGAAGGAGTTCTTCCATCAGATACTGAAACAAATTGTAAAACTACAGCATATCAAATATTGAGATCTAGCACTGGAAAAGGACAAAAAGATTAATGAAGCAGAGTGGTGGTTCAAAAAGAACCAAATACATATGATATAGGCAGCACTTCCAATCAGTGTGGGAAGATGAATTATTTATTCAATAAAATGATATAAAGATAAGTAGCTATTCATGCAAAGTAAAAAAAATAAGCTTCTACTTCATTCTTTACACCAAAATAATTTAGATGTTTATGTAGAAAAAACACTGAACCATTACCAATGTAAACAAATACTTTCAAAATCTCAGAGTTTAAGTATGATACAGAATATAGAAAATTAAAGACATTAATTTTGCTAAATAAAAACATAAACCTCCAGAATGATGTTGAAGGGAAATTTCTGAACAGTAACTGAGTACGTGTGCAGTAGTTTTATGGAGACAACCAGTCCAGATCAGAGCAGAAGGACACAGGGATCCTACAGGGAAGTCTTCAAGAAGATGAAACTGATAGATTAACATATCTGAGTATACTAAATGGATATACAAAGAGGATATTTATAATTCTGGCATAGAATATGGTGATTAGTTAATAAATATTAATAAATATTAATAAAAGAAAAATGAAGCAATCGTTTAGGGAAAATGAAATGTGATACAGAGAAAGCAAATTTAATCATTGTACACTAAAAATCACAGCTGTAAATAATATACAGTATCAGAATAATGGAAGTATTGTCTATTGAGCCAACCAAAAATTATAACAATATCTGGAAGATGGAGGTCAAATGTGAATATATGTAGGTATGTGTAAAAGCTAAATTCTCATCTTTTATCTAAGACTCGAGTACTGAGATGGCAGTCTAAATATGTTCTTTAGAAAGAGAGGGGAAAAAAAATAGAGAAAACCTCTACTAAACTTCAAAGTGGTTACTTCTGGCAAACAGGATTTGGGAGTGGGAGTAGAAATGTGAGGCAGAAGACAACTGTTTATCATTATAAACTTTGAAGAAAATTCTTACTTTTTAAACTGCAAAAATGTACAATTTTGATAAAAATATGGTTACATAAAAAATTAATGCTTCTTTGGCATAAAACACTATTAAAAGATAGAAAGACAACAAATGGGGAAAATATCTGTCTCATATACTACAAAGATTGTCATTATCCTAAATATATAAAGAGCACTTACAATTCAAAAAGAGAAAGTAAAAAAAGGTAAGGTAACAGAATGGGCAAAAGAAGGTGAATAGCCAATTTACAGAACTATAAATGACCAATGAACATGTGAAGAGATTTTTAACCCCAGTAGCAAAGAAATGTAAATTAAACTATATTGATTTCTTTATTATTGTTCTTACTCAGTCATTAAGTTATGTCTGACTTTTTGCTACCTCACAGACTGCAGTACACCAGGCTTCCCTGTCCTTCACTATCTCCCAGAATTTGCTCAAACTCAAGTCCATTGAGTCGGTGATGCCATCCAACCACCTCATCCTCTGACACCCTCTTCTCCTTTTGCCTTCAATCTTTCCTAGCATCAGGGTCTTTCCCCAGAGCAGCAAAAAATAACTTATTCTTAGATTTTTACCAGCACATTCAGCAGTTTATTCTACTTACAATCTTTGCTCTACCAATTGCTGCCAAAACATTCAAGTGCTAGAACAAGTAATATTGGGCCCTGTGGGTGGATGGGTGGGTGTGCAAGTTGTATAAAAATAGAATTTTCACTGGTGGGCAATCTGGCACTGTCTATCAAATTTGAAAATAGAGATACCTTGTCATCTGGCAATTCTACTTTGGGCCATTTGTTCTACTGAAATGCACGATGGGATAGGAATGTTTGACACAGCAAGGCAATGCAAAAGCTTTAAATTTCATCAATAACATTGATTAGATAAATTATGGTACAAAAGGTTAGAGGTTAAAAAGAAAGTTAAGTATATATGTATTGATCTTATATAAATACACAGAGTGAAAAAAAGCATGTTGCAGAACAACACATATAATGAAATCTCATTTTAAGAAATGTATGTATATAATTTTTTGTGGGTTTATGTATGCCCAAAGGAAAAATTCCAGAAAAATATACATCAAATAATTAATAGTAAATAAACTTCAGTGATGGTGTTGCTGCTGCTGCTGCTGCTAAGTCACTTCAGTAATGTCCAACTCTGTGCGACCCATAGACAGCAGCCCACCAGGCTCCCCCATCCCTGGGGTTCTCCAGGCAAGAACACTGGAGTGGGTTGCCATTTCCTTCTCCAATGCAGGAAAGTGAAAAGTGAAAGTGAAGTCGCTCAGTCGTGTCTGACTCTTAGCGACCCCATGGACCGCAGCCTACCAGGCTCCTCTGTCCATAGGATTTTCCAGGCAAGAGTACTGGAGTGGGGTGCCATTGCCTTCTCCATGGTGTCATTAGAGAGGAACTCCACTTTCAACTCTTATGTGTTGTTTGCATTTTTTACAGAAAAGAAAGTACTCTGAATTAAAAACTATGACAGGGAATTCCTTGGCAGTCCAGTGGTTAGGACTCTGCTTTCACTGATGAGGGTCTGGGGTCAATCCTTGGTTGGGGAAATAGCAACCCATAAGCCTCATGGTATGGCATCTTTAAGGTACCTAGCATTTTGTCAGGTATTTGAGATTAATTCATTGTAAATATAACATCAACATTTTTATATCATTCATTTCTATATCTTCATTTTTATGATCATGGGTTTAATTCTTCTGATGCTGTTATGAAAAAAGATAACTTACTCTTAGATTTCACCAGCACATTTATTCAGCAGTTTATTCTCATTTACAACCTTCGCTCTACCAATTGCTGCTAAAACATTCATTTAAAAAAAAAATAAAATACGTTGAACAACATCAGCTGAAAAAAGGGTGCAGAGAAAAGAAAAGGTTTCTCTCTCCCCTTGGTATCTCTATTCTTACTCCTCAAAGGTAATTCCTAAGAAACTACTGTGTACTCTTCAAAAATTTTCTATCAATATGTATAATGATTGACCCCTTTTTCTTACACTAATGAAATCATACTATAATACTAATCTGCAACCTCCTGACTTACATCTTCACATATCAGCCTAAAGAGATCCCTACAAGATTACTGCAAAATATTCCTTAATAGTATTTCTTACTTAAAAGATACATTTAGACTAATTTGGGACTACATGATCAAAAACAAATAAGCAAAGCAAAATATCTAATTCAATTCCTATATATGGTTTCAATAACAAAAATGACTACTGACTCCACCTCATCACTTACCTATTTGTGAAATGCTTATTTTGTGGTGCTGGAGGATTTATATATGTCAATTAATTCTCCCAAAATCCTAAGAGATAGATACTTTCATTCCCATTGTCCAGAAGAAAAAGCTGAAGTTCTGAAAAGGTTAAGAATCAGGACTAGTGAAAGTTCATTTTGCTAACTTTCTAATTATAACATGAAACCAAAGTCTAAACCACTTGTTTATATAATGTAAAATATATCACTTTGAAAGAAACATACTTATATATATTAAGAAATAATAATAGTGAAGGAAAATTCTCAAAACATTCATATAAATGCTATGTCTAAGCTATTTTGATCTTGGGCCAAAAATAATGAAGCCAACCAGTGCTAGAGAAAGAGTTAAGTTCATTCAATATCAAATCCTTAGAGACTGGTTCTCAAACTCAAGTTTCCTTTTTAGCAGAAGATGAACTTTTATAAAAATCTTAAAATATAATGTTCACAATAAGCCTCAGGATTATTGGCATTTAGAGTTTCCATTTTATGTCTTCCTGAATAAAGATCTACTTAGAGGCCACAAATACTATCCTTTTCAATTTTTATTGGTAGATAAAATTTGAAAGATTGATTTGAGCTTTATGGATTAATTTTAGACTCACTAGGCCTGAAAGAGTAACGATACTGTATAAAACCAATCCCAAAGTTGTGGTTTTCCTAATCCCAATAGGACCTTTGCTTATTTCCAGAATCATACTATAACATTTAGACAGTAAGTTCTACTTTTGAAATTGGTCATATATGCATTCTACCACACAGAGTTCACATAAAGAACCAAGATTGCCACTGTAAGGTTCCCCTTCTTTCATGAATTTATACAACAAATTTTAACTGAGTTCCTAAAATGAACAGTTTGTGCTAGGTACTAGACAGAAATGTGACAGTCCCACACCCTACTTCCAGGAAGCTTGTAGTCTACAGAAGAAACAATTAATTTAATGATCTACCCATCACTTTCATGGGGATGGAGAACCAGACTCTACTTCCCATTCAAGCTCAAAGCTCTACACTAGGGAACAGCAAACTCTGTAACTTACTATTAAAAAAACAAACAACTCAGCTATTTCATAAATTCACATTAATGGGTAACATGTTATACTAATTATTTCCTCTGGGTAGATGAGCTATAATTTTTTTTTTCTTCAAAGGAAACTGGAGATCTCTTACCAAAGAATCCATTTTGCCACTCCCAAATTTAAAATGTAACCAAACTATTGAAATTTTCCACTTGTACGAAGAAGTATAGTGTTAACAAGGTAACAAATATCTTGGTATAGGGGATCCATAATGGCTTTTAATTCTAAAGAAATATGAAATTAAGCAACATTATTTTTCCTATAAATTGTATTCATATATTCAGCAAATACTTAATACCTATTGTGTGCCAGGCTTCATGCCAGATAAGGACATAACTGTGAATATATTAAGATTTCTGTCCTCAAGGAGTTTATATTTAGTGAGAAAGTAGGCCCAAACAGGACAGTGTAGCACACATAAAGGTTATCTAATCTATTCTCTTGAGGAAAGAGAGTAAGGCAGTTCCAGAGAAACCAAAAAGTATTCAAGGCAGGGGGCACTTAACACAGTGGCCTGGAGGCAAGACAGCAGGACAGAATTCAGAACTAATAAACACAATCAACAGACTGGATAACAGAGTTTGTGATGCTTCCTGAAGGAAATAGTGTGCAACTCCTTTCTACTAGGAATAGTAATTTAGTTCTTGAAAGTAGGATAATTTTCTCCAGAATTAACATAGGAACACACTAGGATTCTGTGTCCTGAGAGACTTGGAATTCCAAAGCAATTCAAATTGATTCTCAACATTTAAAAACTCAGCAAAACATCAAAAATATAATTTATTTCAGAATATATTTAGGGAAAATTAAAAAGGGAAAAAGGAGATAATGTACTAAGATCAAAGTTAAATATTTGCCAGAATCATAAACGGCAAGGCTTACTTAGTTATATGCAGAGTACATCATGTGACGTGCCGGGCTAGATGAAGCACAAGCTAGAATCAAGATTGCCAGGAGAAATATCAATACCTCAGGTATGCAGATGACACTACCCTAATGGCAGAAAGCGAAGAGGAATTAAAGAGCCTCTTGATGAAGGTGAAGAGAGTGAAAGCTGACTTAAAACTAAACATTGAAAAAACAAAGATCATAGCATCCAGTCCCATCACTTAATGGCAAATAGATGGGGAAACCATGGAAACAGCGAGAAACTTTATTTTTTTGGGTTCCAAAACCACAGCTGATGGTGACTGCAGCCTTGAAATTAAAAGACACTTGCTCTTTGGAAGAAAAGATATGACCAACCTAGATAGCATATTAAAAAGCAGAGACATTACTTTGCTACCAAAGGTCTATATAGTCAAAGCTATGATTGTTCCAGTAGTCATGTATGGGAGTTGGACCATAAAGAAAGCTGAACGCCAAAGAATTGATGCTTTTGAATTGTGGTGTTCGAGAAGACTCTTGAGAGTCCCTTGGACTGCAAGGAGATCCAACCAGTCCATCCTAAAGGAGATCAGTCCTGAATATTCATTGGATGGACTGATGCTGAAGCTGAAACTCCAATACACTGGCCACCTTATGCGAAGAACTGACTCATTTGAAAAGACCCTGATGCTGGGAAAGATTGGAGGTGGGAAGAAAAGGGGACAACAGAGGATGAGATAGTTGGATGGCTTCACCAACTCAATGGACATAAGTTTGCGTAAGCTCCGGGAGTTGGTAATGGGCAGGGAAACCTGGTGTGCTGCAGTTCAGAGGGTCGCAAAGAGTTGGACACCACTGAGTGACTGAACTGAACTGAATATAAATCTATCTGCTGGTGGTATATATAAAAAAAAAAATCCCACTTCTGAATGAATTTTTAAACTATGCCAAAGCAGCTTTGTGTATTTTTAGGTAGTATTCAAATTCTTGACTGAAACTCTATTATTATAACTCAGGCCCTAGGCACTCTCCAGATAGTTAAGATATAATGTCTGTGTATATCTGGTTCCAGCTGATAGTAGGGCAAAGAGGAAACTCTTGCAAAGAGGAAGTATACTGCACAGCAACCTCTTTGGATTACAAAAGAAGACAGTTGGCCATTAAATTTTAAATGTGTTGGCAGATAAGAAAAAGATAAGAAAAAGAAACCATGAAAGAAAAGAGGCAAACAGAGAAAAGGAGAGGACAAAAATAAGGAAAAGAAGAAAAGGAGGGGGAAAGAGAGGAAGAAAGCCAGAAATGTGTAAAAAGGTACAGAAGGCAATCTTGGTGAACAACGATCATTTGGTTTGACAATTCTCATTTATGTTTAGGAGGTTCCTAAGTCTGAAACTACCATAGACCTTGTGAAAATGTTGGACAAGTGCTTCCTTTGGTGTGAACAATAAGACTGTTGGGTTTCTCGGATCTATGCCTAATTAACTGCCACCTACTAAAAACAATCAACAGACCAAGAAGCAATACCAAACTCTAGATACAGCATGCACAGGTCTGTGGTCTCATTTTATGTTGTGGGGAATTTCTTCCAACATACACACACACACACACACACACACACACACACACATATACATATGTACATAGGATTGGTATTTTTTAAGAGGAGTAATTACTAGAGAAGAGAAATGTAACAGGGAATTCAGTTGCATTTCTTTTAGAAGGAAGTCTATACTGTTTTACCTTTGATTATTGAATTGATGTAGACAGGGAGTTGATTTAAGAGGCAGACAGCATGGGGTCCCAGAAAATGATTCTACCATGCTAAAGTCGGAACGCAAAAGCTAGGCTCTGTCCCATCTGCCCTGTGACTTTCGGTCAGATGTTTACCTAATATGAGGATAATAATATGTGACCTTATGATAGTCTCAAGGATAAAATAAAATAACATACATAAAGATGACTTAGAAACTGCTATAAAATATAATCTATGATTATTAGTAAGTAAAAGCATTTTGAAACCTATAAAGTATCATTATCACATTATAAATTAATAAATTTATTTTTAACACCTATGATACCTATGAATAGGAGAGAAAATGAAGAAGAATCTCTCCTGTTTATACTAATTGTTTATTTTTTTAAAACTAAAGATAATCATTATTTATGGATTTTCTTGTTATCACCAGCCTGCCTCCACCCCCATACTATCCAGCCTTCATTTTCTATTATATGACTTTATTTTCTCATACTTTGGTTATAAACAAAGCTATTTTTCTAAGATACTCATGTCCATTTTAAAAAAATCATTAATATATCTTTTTAAAATTAATCATCTTTTTCGAGTACCATTACAGAAAAATTTCTCCTCTATCTGTAGGCCGACTGACATCTCAATAGCACCTTATACTTTATACTTCTCTTTTAGTATAAGGCTACAATTAGATAAGAATAAATAAAGTGTCTTCATTAAACAGTTCTTTTCCTGTATCCCTTCTTTACAATACACAGAGAAAAAAACTATGCTGCTGTCCTGTCATTAAGTCAATTAGTCATTCCCCACTGCCCGATGATATAATTTTCCATAAAGAAAACTGCATGCATAGTCTATTACACAATGGTGTGGGTAGGCGGTAGAATTAGATCATGCAATCAGTTTCTTTATTTAAATTAAATTTTTGAAATCATTTAAATGTGATCTAAAGTCTCTTTTGTCCTATTTGATGTGACTAGAAAACCCAAAATTAAAAAAAGAAAAAAAAGAATTCTGTTTTTATAAAACAGAAACACATACTAAGTAACCATATTATAACTTACAGATTGACGTCACTTAACCATTACAAATTCAACCAAAGCTCTTTCTCTATCCTACATATTAAAAATGATATTCAGGGGGTCCATGTCTGTGATGGGACTGGGGAACACCTCAAATTTCCTTGACACCAACAATGCTGGTCAGGGTGCTTCAGTTCAGCTTAAAGAGAAAGAACTGAGAGGCTAAGCAGAATCTCAAGTTTGTTACAACAAAAACTGGGAAGTCATAGTTATCTCAGGATAAAAAAAATGAGTTTGGTAAATTTACCATTTTCTACACTGATTGTAAAAAAAAAAACACACGCTTTAAATTTTCCTTTGTATGAGTTTATTTTAATAAAGTTCTTCTGGTTAAAAGATTTTCATAATGATGACTCAGAATCATGTAAAATCCTGAAGCAACAAATACATTATCAGATACATTATCAGAAATTTAGTTATGTTCACTATTGCTTTAGTGTTAGCGGTATAACATTTCTCTAAAAATTCACGTAAGTTTTTGTTGAGGATGAAATGGCTCAATTCTCCCTGTTCCTCTCCTCCAAGTACAACTATACAAACTGTCAATAATTCAACAGACAACCATAATGGACTCAGAAAGGTAGAAAGGAGGAGGGAGTGACGTCAGAATTTGAAGAACACCTTGACAGAGTCTCAATCCCTTTTATCTCAGACTGTGCATGGGAGAGGTCTGCATCCCTTCAGCCACAGAAAAACCCAAGCAGGCCAACCCATTCTTGTCCCACAACAGGTGGTAGCAGGTGTGCTGCTCCACTCTCCCCAGGGACCCAAGGAGGCCTGTTGTCTCCCCCCTTTCATCCAGAAGAGAACTACCCAAAACTGGTGGCCCCTGGCTATCTCCGAGCCCTTCACTTAAAAGCAGAAGGGGAACCAAGCCTGGAGTCTCCTGCCTTCTACCCAGTAGCAGAGGCCACCCAGAACCCTTAGCTCCTGGCTCTCCATCAGTAGCAGAAAGTGGCTGCAGAAGGGTGTTCTCCAGGAGCACCATCAGAGACAGAGTGGAAATATTAACTAGGGGAAATGTTCTCCATCCTGGAATTCAGCATCTCACAGTTTAGTTCAGTTGCTCAGTCATGTCCGACTCTTTGTGACTCCATGAATCGCAGCACGCCAGGCCTCCCGGTCCATCACAAACACCCGGAGTTTACTCAAACTCATGCCCATTGAGTCGGCGATGCCATCCAGCCATCTCACCCTCTGTCTTCCCCTTCTCCTCCTGCCCCTGATCCCTCCCAGCCTCACGGTCTTTTCCAATGAGTCAACTCCTCATATGAGGTGGCCAAAGTATTGGAGTTTCAGCTTCAGCATCAGTCCTTCCAATGAACATCCAGGATTTATCTCCTTCAGGATGGACTGGTTGGATCTCCTTGCAGTCCAAGGGACTCTCAGGAGTCTTCTCCAAAACCACAGTTCAAAAGCATCAATTTTTTTGGCACTCAGCTTTCTTCACAGTCCAACTCTCACATCCATACATGACCACTGGAAAAACCATAGCCTTGACCAGACAGACCTTTGTTGGCAAAGTAATGTCTCTGCTTTTTAATATGCTATCTAGGTTGGTCATAACTTTCCTTCCAAGGAGCAAGCGTCTTTTAATTTCATGGCTGCAATCACCATCTGTAGTGATTTTGGAGCCCAAGAAAATAAAGTCTGACACTGTTTCCACTGTCTCCCATCTATTTCCCATGAGGTGGGACCAGATGCCATGATCTTAGTTTTCTCAATGTTAAGCTTTAAGCCAACTTTTTCACTCTCCTCTTTCACTTTCATTAAGAGGCTCTTTAGTTTCTCTTCACTTTCTGCCATAAGGGTGGTGTCATCTGCATATCTGAGGTTATTGATATTTCTCCTGGCAATCTTGATTCCAGCTTGTGCTTCTTCCAGCCCAGCGTTTCTCATGATGTACTCTACATATAAATTAAATAAGCAGGGTGACAATATACAGCCTTGACATACTCCTTTTCCTATTTGGAACCAGTCTGTTGTCCCATGTCCAGTTCTAACTGTTGCTTCCTGACCTGCATACAGGTTTCTCAAGAGGCAGGTCAGGTGGTCTGGTATTCCCATCTCCTTCAGAATTTTCCACAGTTTATTGTGATCCACACAGTCAAAGGCTTTGGCGTAGTCAATAAAGCAGAAATAGATGTTTTTCTGGAACTCTCTTGTTTTTTCGATGATCCAGCGGATATGATGATCCAGCATCTCACACCCCCTACCTAATAACAATGGTAAGTTAGGAGGTCCAAGGGAGTGCCATCCATGCCCACAGGTGGCATGAGCAGGGATCCAGCAGGGAGCTCAAGTGGGGCCAGAAGAATGAAGTAGATCAAAGTTGCATTGAAAAAAAGACTCAAAACTAAATTGTCATTGAAATTACCACCCACAAAATAGTGTATAACCTACATGCTAAACCTAAACAGGGCAAATGCCTGGAAAAACAGAAGATTTAAAGAGGATCAGTGGTTGCAAACATAATATCCATTATTTCAGCACACAATAAAAAAGTAAAAAACATTTTGTTGTTTTGTCATACCAAAAATCACAACTTGAATGAAAAAAAAAACAATCAACTGATGTCAATACTAAGATGAATCAGAAACTGGAACTAAGAAAGATGTTAATGTGGCCAACATAAAAGACTAACAGTGAATGAAAATACATAAACAAACAATATGATGGTTGTAAGAAACTCAATTCAAATATAATATCATAAGTTGGATGAAAATATAAAAGCATGGAAAAAGATATATTTTGCTAATTTGCATAAAAAAGAGGGAGTAGCTACGTTACTATCAGATAAAGTAGAATTCTGAGAATATAAAATTACTAAGGACAAAGAGCGACATTTCAGAATGACAAATGGATCAATCTACCAAGAAGACATAGCAATCCTAAATGTGCATGTACCAAACAACAGCTTTAAAATATACCAACTACCAAAAAAACCAAAAAAAAATCTGAGAGAGCTAAAAGGAGAAACAGGCCTACACTTACAGTTGGGGGCTTTAACAGACAACTCTTAGTAATTGGTAGAATTACTAAATAATAGAAAATAAGCAAAGATATAAAAGAGTTGAAGAACACCATCGACCAATATGGTCTAATTGACATTTATAAAATACCTGACCCAATAACAGCAGAATACACATTCTTTTCAAGTGCCTATGGAACATCACCATATCCTAGGTCAAAAAACAAACTTCAACAAATCTAAATAAACTAAAAATCATGCAGACTATGTTTTCTGACCACAATGAAATCAAACTAGAAATCAGTAACAGAACAAAGAAATCCTTAGATTAAAAATTAAACATTTTTGGACAGTGCATGAGTTAAAAAATTAGTTTCAAGAAAATAAAAAATACACAGATCTGAATGAAAATGAAAATATGGGACATCAAAATATGGGATGCAATTAAAGCAGTGCTGAGAGGGAAATTTGTAGTACTAAATGCTTATATTAGGAAAAAGGAAAGGTCTCAAATCAATAATCCAAGTTTCTAAAGACTTCTTAAGAATCTAGAAAAAGATTAGCAACATAAACCCAAAGTAAGCAAAAGGGAGGATATAGTAAAATAAGAGCGGAAGTCTACGAAATTGAAAAAGGGGGGTGATAAGCAAAATCAATGAAATTTAAAGCTATTTAAAGCTGATTCTTTGAAAAAGGATCAGTAAAATTTTTTTAAAAAGTAATACATAAAAATCCTCAACAAAATATTAGCAAATTGAGTCTAACAATGTATAAAAAGAATTATATACCATAACCAAGAAAGGTTTATTGAAGTATGCAAGGGTGGTTCCATGTTTGAATGTAATCTGCCTTATCAACACGCTAAAGAAGAAAAGTCATATAATCATATCAATTGATGCAGGAAAAAACTAACATAATCCAGTACTCATTTATGATAAAAATTCTTAGCAACAGTGAACTTAGGAACAGTGAACTACTTCAAATTGATAAAGAGCACTGACCAAAAAACAAACAAATGAAAGCAAATATCATACTTAATGGTGAAAGATGATGGTTTTTCCATAAGATCAGGAACAAGACAAGGATGTCCTCTCTTGTCGCTTCTATTCAGCACTGTACTGAAGATTTCTAGCCAGGACAATCAGGCAAGAAAAACATATAAAGATTGAGAAATAAAATGGTCCCTACTTGCAGAAATATAATTGTCTAGATAGAAAATCACAAGGAATCTATTAAAAACTAGAATAAGTGAGTTGAGCAAGGTGACAAAGATATGAGAGAAGCCCGTAAAAATCAGTATCATTTCTACATACTAACAATAACCTGCACACAGATACTAACATTAAAAACAGTGTCATTTATAATCACTCCACAAAATATTAAATACTTAGGTATAAATTTAAAGAACATATACATAATCTGCATGCTGATAATTACAAGCTGCTGATGAAAGAAATCACAGATTTAAGTAAATGAAGAGATATACCATGTTCAAGAAACAGAAAACTCAATTTCAAAAAGTTGCCAATTTTCTCCATGCTGATTAATAGTTTTAATACAAAATTTCAGCAAGGTTTTTTGTGGACATAGTAAAACTCATAAATTTATATGGAAATGCAAAAGCTAGAATAGCTAAACAATCTTGAAAAAGAATAAATATTAGGAATCATCCAATACTGTAATATTGCTTAGAATATAGCAGTAACCAAGACAGGTTGGTACTGGTGGAGAGAGAGACACAAAGGTCAATTGAGCGGAATGGAACACCTAGAAACAGATTCACAAATAGATCCAACTGATTTTTGACAAAGTGCCACAGTAGTTCAATGGAGAAAGGACACTCTTTCAACAAATGGTGCCGGAGTAACTGAAGATCCACAGGCTAAAAATAAACCTTGACCTAAACCTCATACCTTATACAAAAATTAACTCAAATAGATTATGAATTTAAATGTAAACATAAAACCATAAAATGTTTACGAAAAAAGCACCAGGGAAAATCTATAGGATCTAGTCAAAGGCAAAGAGCTCTTAGACTTGACACCAAAAACATGATCCATAAAAGGAAGAATAGATAAACTGTAGTAAATCAAAACTTAAAACCTCTGCTCTGCAAAAAAGTATGAAAAGACAAGATATAGACTGAGAAGAAATATCTGAAAACCACATACCTGACTAGTAGGTAAAAAATAATAAAACTCTCAAAACTCAACAGTAAAAAAAAACAAAAACAACCCCCCCCCAAAATCTCATTAGAAAATAGGCAAAGACAAATACTAATTTCACTGAAGAAGATATACAAATAACAAATAAGTACATGAAAAGATGTTCAACCTCATTAGCCATTAGGGAAATGCAAATGAAAGCCACAATGAGCTACTACTACAAACCAATCAACATGGCTAAAATAAAAAATAGTGACATAACCAAAGGCTGTTATGGATATGGAGAAACTGGATCTCTGCTATACTGCTCTGCTATATATAAAATGGTACAGCTCTCTGAGAAATAATGTGGCACCTTCTTATAATACTAAACATGCAATTACCACATGACCCAGCAATTACATTTCTGGGCATTTATCCCAGAGTAATGGAAATTTATGTTCACATAAAAACCTACACACAAATATTCATAGCAACCATTATTTGTAAGAGCTGAAAACTGGAAAACAACTCAGATGTCCTTCAATGGATAAATGATTAAAGAAGTTGTAGTATATCCATACCATGGAATACTACTTAGCAATAAAAAGGAATGAAATATTGATACATGAAATATCCTGGAAAAATCCCCAGATTCTGCATTTAAAGGAAAAAAAGGCTAATCCCCAAAGTTATATACTGTATGATCCTATTTTACAACTTTCTTGAAATGACAAAATTATAGAAATGTAGAGCAGATTAGTGGTTGCCACAGGTTAAGGATGGAGACTGCGTAGAAGGGGATGTGAGCAGGTGTGGTGATGAAATTATTTTTCATCTCAACTGTGGTGATAGATATGCAGCCCACACATGTGAGTGATTGCATAGGTCTAAATACACACACACAAACACTCTCTCACAGAGAGGAAGGGCAGGAAAACTGGAAGACATCTGAATAATATCAATATCCTTGTTGTGCTACTGTACTATAGTCTTTTTAAGATGCTATCATTAGGGAAAACTAAGTAAAAGGGCATATGAAGTATCTCTGTATTATTTCTTACAATCGAGTGTGAATCTATAAAATCTTAAAATAAAGCTTAATTTAAAAGTTCCCTATAGCTCATGTATAGTTATATATTCATTGCTGACTTTCTAAAACATTTATTGAGTTGCTCATCTATGTGAGGCATTAGCTTAAGTGCCAATGGCCTGGAGGTAGGGAGAAAGAAGGGTGGGCAATCTATAGAGGTATTGAGACCCCACCTTCACTGATGTCACAATTGTTATTATATAAATATTTTCATTGTAATTTTTTTTAATGTGTCTCCACTAGCAGAGGGCAGAGATTGTTTTAATTACCACTCTATCTCCAGTGTCAAAACAGTCAAAACAGAATATAATAACTATTCACCTGATGAATGAATGATTAAATGAATGAAAACAATAGAAAAGGTGGTAAACACCATCAAATGGTTAGAATACAGTATAAATAATAGTGATATGCTGAAAAGTGCTTATGAAAGCAGAGGAAGGAATAACTAGCATTGTCTGGGTGGTCTGGGGGAAAACTTCAAAGATGTGATCTTTTAGCACACTTTTATAAGATGAGATGGGCAAGAGGAGAAAAACCATTCCAAGCAGGGGGAATGGGGCATTCAAAAGCTCAGTGGTATAAGAAAAGTACAGGATTTCCTGGGGCCAGCAGTTTGTTGTACTTGAGTTTACAGTTCTCTAAAGAGGAAGGCAGTGGGTGAAGCTAGAATTATGGATTCGACACTAAGGCAAAGAGTGCTTTCATATGAGCAATGTGGTGATACTAGTTTTTGAAGCCAGTAAATGATGATCAGATTTTTCTTTTAGAAAGTTTAACTCTGATGGTAGTGAGGGAGATGCATAGGAGGGAGGAGAGAGAGAGAGAAGGTGAGAAACCAAGACAAGTACTTGAAATGAATGAAAATTCTCAATTCTTCATTACCAATTTACCAGAAAACTCAACTCCCCAAAGTCCTGCATTCATGGAAGTGTTTGTAATTGCTGACCTTAATGGGTTATAACGTTGTTATCTTTAAATCTATGTAATGAATCATATCACAAGGCTGTGAAGTAAAGACATTTATTGAATTGGTCTTTTCTGCAGATTCTTCCAATAGAAGCATGCTATTTTAGTTTCTATTTTGAAATTTCCCTTTTACCAATTTTTAAAAATTTGAAATAATAAATTATTTTTATATTTAACAAAATTTTGCATGCTATTATTTTGACCTCAAAATGACTATTTTAACAGCAAGTTATAGCTTCGGTAAATAAAATATTGATCTTTGGAGAGACTTAATTATAAATCTGAATTAAAGAGAGTAACTATAAGTACTTTCCACACATTTCTGGGTGTATATACATATAGTACTTGTTTATGATAAAACGTCAGTACAATTGAATGGCATCTTTCTAATGTGATGATAACATGGCTGAACCACCCCACCCTCCTTCTCGCCCCGCAAAAAGAAAACTCTCTGCCAGGTTGGAAAGGGAAGAGCAAAGGGGTTAAATATAATTCCTTCAGGTACAATGAGATGACTTTATACCCCCTGCTTTCTTTTTCCACTGTGTGACAATTTTAACAGTTCTTTTCTAACAGCAAAGAGAGGAATGTGGATTATGGGAAGAGAATGGTGAGGTGTGCAATTTATTGTAGGTAATACTTTTCTTTCATTTTACAAGGAATAAAAACTTTTAAAATAGTTTTATATATAAAGCCTCACAGATGAGTATTAAAAGTTATTTTTTATTTTTGTTATTATAGAAAAAGTCACATATAATGAAAAGTTGACAGAACGGTATAACGAACCACCTGAGGCCCAGCTTTAAATTATCAACTCACTGTCCACTCCCCATTATTTTGAAACATAACCTAGATATACCACTTCATCCTTAAACAGTTAAAACTGATTCTCTAAAAACATAGTAACTATACCATCAGTATAGCTAAAATTTAACAATCAACTTCGATGTCATCAAAAATAAGGCCAAATTTTCAAAGTTCCCAGATTGCCTCATAATTTCTTTTTCTGTTCTACTGTCTTCTATACGAGACAAAGTTTAGGTCCCCATATTGTGGTTAATTGATCTGTCAAAATTTTATTTTAATGTCAATAATTCAATATGCTGTAGAAATGGAATTTAGAAATTTTAATGAATTTAAATAATTAAATCTTATAAAATGAGTGAATAACCAGATAAAGTCACCGTAGAAGGACAATGTTGATATGCGTGCTACAAATATATGGCTACTAGGTCAAGCTAAAAAAAACTCTAAAAAAAGTGGTGGTGGGGGAGGTTTGATTTCATTTTTCCCTGTTTTAAAAACACTTCCTTTTTCGGTCAGTTTAAAGTACAAAACTGCCTATAATAAGGATCTTAATAAGATTCTTAATAAGGGAATCCACTAAATCATGGTAAGAAAACTCTTTTGTAATCTTTCATTTGCGTGTTTTAACATTTTCCCTGTTTTACTTTGGCCAAATAGTTCCTCCTTCATTTGAAATTAACTTGAAATCATAGGATTTCAGTGTTTGGAGGGACTGTGGCTTCCTCATCTCAGACAGTAGGCTGCTTCAATATTATAATATTGTGTTTCCAGTGAGAAAGCTAGCATGAGAAATCAATCTGCTGACAACTACAGACTATGTTTTAATTTGTTGACAGACAGTGCTATGTAAACATAATCAGTAAAAGTTTTATTAGCACAACATGAAATGACTTTGGATTTTATTCTTTTATAAAGCTAGGTAAAGTTAATATTTTCCCCATGTTGAAAAGATCTTGTTATACAAATAAGAAACACATTTAGCTCAAGATTTGAAATAATAAAGGTTAGCATCTTACACTCTACAGAAGCCTACAGAAATCAACATAGTAAATGCCATAGACTCTTTAATCAGATGATATTACAAAAAAAGTTATAAACTTGTATACTATCAATAAATTTAAAATGTAACATAAAATACTTGATGTTTGTGTGATACTGTAGTTAGAAACTACTAGGTCATCTGAAGTTTGCATATCAAATTTTAATGGTAATTCCTAGGTTTCAAAAAAGTATACTACGGTCTCTTCCATATCCATTAGTAAATTCTAGAGAGCAGTTCACTATGGTGTAAATTAAAAGCAGAAGTTTGTCATGGAAATTCAGGAGTCTCTGTGCACTCCATATATGTGACACTTTACATTAAGCCTGGGGCTTAGAATGCCCAGTAAAATAATTAACAACACTTAGTGAGTGTTTGATATGCGTAGGAAACTGCATTAGGTACATTAGCAAACTATAAAATACCAAGTGCCATAATGATACCAAATTAAACCACTAATACATTTGGTTTTAAAAGAAGTGCTTAAAGAAAGTAATTTGAAGATGGAAACATTTGAGATTTAATGTTTTCTTTTAAACTCAGAGCATCTTTTAAAATTCCCAGGATTTAAACTGTTCCAAGTTCTACAACATAAATAGAAAAGCCCTGCATGGACTTTGAAAATTTAGAATGTCGACAATGAACTGACTTCTAATCCTGTTTATTTTTATTGTTTATATTGATGTCACTCATTTTCTCCCAGAGTCCCTCATGTACTAGTGGCACTTTATCCTGTGTACATTCCAAAATTTTCTGATTTACCAAAATAAAAAAATTCAAGTTCTTGATTCTTTTAAAACAAAGTAAATGAAGGTATCAAAGCAAATATAATTCACTAGATTGCGGTACGGCAATTATAGAGTCGAACTGTTTAGTTATTATATAAAAGTACAGGTGTAAATCTCTGTTAATGTACAGAACAGATGGAATATCACATTCTAACCTAACCATCCATCTTACCTGCCTCACAAGGGAGAAGCAGTGTTCACATCAACAATACCTATTTATATTTGACAATGATGGAAATATCTAAGAAATGTGCTATCAGCACTATCACTTTTCAATATGTTCAATAACATGAAAGATATGTGGCAATTAGAACTTTCCGATCTCACAGTCCTGTTTGTTTTGTTTTTGTTTTTATCACTTGCGTACGTCTCTCCCTCTCTTTCTTTCCCTCTTTCTTCTCTTTTCCTACTCTCCTAATGCATATTGGAAATAACGGAGAAAACTTAGTCAAAAATAAATATTTATTAATAAGGCTCCTTCTTAACTGTAAAATAAGTCATGATCAGTTAATAACATCTTAATAATACTATAAATAGTTCTGTGGCCTTTAAAATGATAACAATAATTTACTGTCCCATACTTAACACTAGTTCTCTTTCTGTCATGCTTTTTTAGTCTGGAGCCCCATGCTGTATTTATACTTCAGTTTTTAATTCAATGAATCATATGTCCTCTACTTAACTTTCTCCTACTGTTAATACCCATGCACACGTTCACCTTGTCAGGGATAGTTAAAATTCAATTTGTTTTTCTAAGAAGAACAAATCCAGTTTAGAATCACTTAAATCTTGTAAGCTAAGTTTACTCAAACACCTTGTCATTAAATACAATGTTAAAAACCAAGGACTTCCTAGTGGTCCAGTGGCTAAGACTCCACACTCCCAATGCAAGGGGCCTAGGTTCGATCCCTGGTCAGCAAGCTAGATCCTACATGCTGCAACTAAGACCAAGAGCAGCCAAATAAGTCAATTATTAATTAAAAAAAAAAGCAACCAGGCCTACTGAATCATATCTACTCTTTGGAAGGAGCTTCTAAATTGTATTCAGATTTATTATTGTGATATAAATTTGAAGTACAATTTTAAGATGAGAATGAAAGACAAATGTTTTTTAGGGTCAGACGATGAAAAAAATTTAAAATAATACAAAGAGAATAGATTAAATTGAGGAGGCTGAAATATAGCCTTTACAATAATGGACAAGATATCAAAGGACTATAGTAATTGGTTCTTTTGAATAAATCCAGATTCTCTCCTCTCTTAATGATGATCCTAAAGGACCCATAACCAAGAGGTTTAAATGTAAAACTTGAACGAAACATCCAGAATAGGTGGGAATATGAGAGGAAGGAAGGCTGGTGACAGTCTAAGGGAAGAAGTGGAGCTAGAGTTCCTCTGGAACAGATGAAGGCCAAGGAAACAGCCATGTGTTTAGGGAGATACGTATGTATCCCTTGAAGCCCTTGTTGGCTGGTAGAACTGTCAGAACACTACTAGCTCATGTTTCTGGATGGAGAAGATGGGAAACATTCTTAAACAACAGTAGGCTTGGCTGAGACATATAGTATGATAATGCTATTCACTCTTCCTATCTGAAAAAAATAAGTTAATCATATTTTGAAAAGTAATTTCTTATCTATCTGCTGTAGAATTTCCTATGATTGGAAAAAAACCTAGAGTTGTAGTGGAGATAGAATAACTGAGGAACTATCCAGAACAAATTGAAGAATAAAAACTAAAAAGAAATAACCCATCGTGAGTAGCCATCTAATAAGGATGGCTTGAAAATGAGGTAGAAGAACTATATTTAGATGCAGAAAGATGAGTATTTGTTAATATGGTATAGAGATCCACTATGAAAGCCTTTCTTTTTTAAAGCAGCCTTAAAATAATACATACAGTATAATCTTCCAAATTATTATTTTTAAATAACTGAAAAAAGTCTGAGAGGTTATATGTAAAAAATATTTGGGTATAGAAGATAACTTATTTTCTTCTAATTACTCCATTTTCTATTTATTAAAATAAAAAGCATATGTAACTTATTTGCTAAAATATATATAAGAAAAGTTATATCGGGTCAAAGACTTCCCATTATTTTGTGTGGAAAAGGAGAAAAAGTTGCGAATAAAGGAGATCTTAGTTTACATATCCACACATTTACCAACAAGTCTTCTTGCTGGGAACTCTGAAATTCAGGAGTAATAAGGAACTGATTTTATAACATTACAGGGAATTTATAATTTCAGAGTGATATAAATTCATCATTATTATTTAACTAAATTCACTAAATTTAGTTAAGTAATAATCAGTACTTTACTAAATCGTTATTTATTAAATATTTGAGTAAATATTTATATTTAACTAAATGTTAACTTAGCTATTAAGTAAATAAATATTTATTATTTAACTAAATATTAACAAATAATTATGCAGATTAAAATGTTTCCACAGTACCTGCTACACTACAGAATGGAAGTAACAAATATCTAGTCTGTGGAACATACAATAATATTGGTTTTAGGTATCTTTCAGAGAATAAAACATTTATATAAAAGAATTCAAACCAAGGATTATGATCTAATCTTTATAAACAAAATACCTTATTTGGGTTCCAACTGTTACTAGTGCTTAAAATATGCAGTTTGAATAATTATCAGAAAAATGGACTCCACAGGCCTAACTAGTAGTCTATATATTATATTACGTAACTATGCTTCGGGAACAAAAATCTATTTAAAATCACAGGCAAAGGCATGCTCAATACACAGGCAAAGGTATGCTCAAAAAACATTTATATAGGATAGAAATTCAGAATCTAATCTTTCTATATAATAATTCAAGGTATTTTCTAATTTTAACTAGTCGACCTAGCACTACTAATAAGCATTAATACTAAAAATTCTACATTGAGGCCATTCAATGTACACTTGCTTCCTCAGTTTTTCTCCATTTCAATTTAAAATTCTTCATCCTTCAGGCTTCCTATTTCAGGTTAAAATATCTCTTCCCATCACCACCCAAGAAACGGCCTCATAATTTTGTAGCCTACTACCTTCTCATTTCATTAATTCACTTTTCTCCATTTTCTTAAATCTTTCATTGCTTTTTATATACTCCTTTTGGCCTACAATATGCTCAAGGTATCATTTATTGAGGGGAGAGGAGGGAACTTGCCCTGACAGGAAGACGCCCTGGGGCTAACAAACTCACCAGCTCCTAATCTCCTCATCTCCAAACCCAAAAGGATCCTTCTCAGGTGGATCCTTTTGTGACATTCATGCAGTGTCTCCCTACAAGGCTCTCATTTCCTGGTACATATGGCGCTTTGCTCTAATGGTTTCTTTCCAACCATCTCTGCTGATTTGTCCTCCTCTTACCTCTTAACATGGGCTTCCCTGGTAGATCAGATGGTAAAGCGTCTGCCTACAATATGCGAGACCCGGGTTTGATCCCTGGGTCAGGAAGAGCCCCTGGAGAAGGAAATGGCAACCCACTCTAGTATTCTTGCCTGGAAAATCCCATGGACTGAGGATCCTGGTAGGGTACAGTCCATGGGGTCACAAAGAGTCGGACACACTGAGCGACTTCACTTTCACTTTACCTCTTAACACAGCATCTGTACTGGGCCTCTTCTCTCCTCTCTATACTTTCTCTTATTTATCTGATATGCTTTCAGCTCTCTCCCCCAAGCTGTGATGCCCTCAATGAATCTCTTTACAGACTGATTTTCATCTTTCCCTGGAGGCTGTCCTAATTCCAGAACCTCATTCCCAGTCCAAGTTCTCATCCCCAGTCTCTTTCTTCTGTTAAGGCATTCTAGGAACTCTTGGTGGGGTAGTCTTTCAAAGGCTCTGATTGCATCAGTCTCTAATCAAACACTGTAAATGGCTCTCCAACGTCTAGTATTTAAAATTCGAACCTCTTGGTATGTGATTCGAGGGCCTTTGATCTGAGGGACAGAATACTGTCCCTAAGTATTCTATACTTTATTCACAATGTCTGAACTGGGCTAAAAAAAATACATTGATTATATCCTACCACACCTGCTGAATAAGTTACTAAGTATTTAAACTCAGCTCAGATTATCTCCAAATTACCCCCATCTACCTGGTACAGAAGTAATTTCTTCATTCTTCATGTGTAGAAAGTACTTAACAACTTTTTGTAGCACTGATGTCATTCTGTCTTGCTTTGAAAGGACATGGAAATTTCTTAATTTCATTAATTGAATATGACCAGCAGTAGGAATCTTATTTACTTGTCCTCCATAGTGTCTTGAATGTAGTAGGCAGTGCAGATTATATTCATTTAGAATGAGAGACTACTCCAGGATCTGAGCTAAAGTTTGCCTCTGCCTTATTTCTGAAGAAAAGATCTGGGAAACAGATAAGCTAAATAAACAATGGGGTGTGTGTGTGTGTGTGTGTGTGTGTGTGTGTGTGTGTGTGTGTGTGTGTGTGTGTGTGTGTGTGTGTGTGTGTGTGTGTGTCTTGGGCTGGTATTTAATAAAGGAGTTAAAATGCTTTAATTTGAATTATTTTACAAAAATAAGCAATTCTACTCTTAAGGCCTATACCCAAGAAAATTGAAAACATAAGTTCACACAAAAATTTGTACATGAATGTTCATAGCATTCATATAATGTGAATGGTTTGAATGCTATGAATTCATAGCATTCATATAGTGTGACATGAATGTCACATTCATAAAGCCAAAAAGTGGAAACAACTCAAATGTTCATCAACTGAAGAATGAACAAACAAAATGTGGAATGCCCACACAATGGAACAGAATTAAGCCATAAAAAGGAATAAGTACTGATATATGCAACATGGATGATGCCTGAAAACATTATGCTGGAGAAGCCAGACCCAAAAGGCCATATACTATATGATTCCATTTATATGAAATATCTAGAACTGGTAAACCCACAGAGACAGAAAGTAAGTTAGTGGATGCCAGGGGATGGAGGTAATTGAGAGTAACAGGATTTCTTTTTGGGGTGATGAAAATGTTCTGGAATTTAGACAGTGGTGATGGTTGCACAATATTGTGAATATACTAAAACCCTGAATTGTACACTTTAAAATGATGAATTTTATGTAAATTTTAGCTTAACTTTAAAAAAAAAAAGGAAAGATAGTTTTGAGTTTGGTCTCCTGAATAACTTGATTTGGATTTGTGGTATAATTGAAAAGAAGGCTGACCTTTGAGTCAGCAAATCTAGGTTTAAGTTACTTCTGCCACTAACCAGCTGTGTGATCTTAAGAACATTGCTTAACATCTCTAAGCCTCAACAGCCTCATCTATAAAGTGAGAATAATTAATGCCTCACAAACCTGTGAGACTCATAAAATAATATCAACTATAAAGCCTTTCATATAAACGGAAAAAACTTTCATATAAAGCCTTTCATATAAACTGAAAAACCTTATTGTCATTTTGTATACTTGAAAATGACTTTTTAAAATAGTAAGCTGTATTGAATAGTCCATAACTTCAACTTTTATCACTGGCACATTATCTAACCAGCTTTTATTGTCAAATATGAATGGTATCCTGGACTTGTAGCAGTTAACCTGTGGGCACTAGTAGTACAGCATGTTACAAACTTATTTAATTCTAATCTTCACAGTGAAAGGTATAGAATGATGGTTATGACCAGAGACACAGAACTGAGTTTCAGTCCAGGTTCTTCCATTGACCTTGAGCAAAGACCTAACTTCTTTGACCATCAGTGTACTATAAAGCATGTGTCTGTGTGAGTGTGCATGTGTGTGTGTGAGAGAGAGAGACCTACTTAGTAAAGGAGTTAAAGGATTCATTGAGATATTTGATATGTAAGGCACATATTGCAGTATCTGGTACCTAGCAAGCTATCAATAATCAGTAGTTATTATTATTTCCATTTTGTGGAGTAATAGGTTTAAATAACTGGTTTAAGTTAACAAGTCTGAAGCATAACCAGGAAGAAAAAATAGATATTTTGCTCACACTACTTCAGGTAATCAGGATAGGGGATGATTCAGTATGTTTCCTATGTGTTAAACAGCATCATATGGAGCACTCTAGTACTGCATTAGTCAAATTGCTTAACTTTTTGCCCATCGGTTAAAGAAAAGACATAATCCTATTCAGCACTAGCGCAAGGTCTGACACAAATAGATACTCAGTAAATATTTACTGAATAAGCAAATGAATAAAGAGTGTTATGATTGGCTGTATTTACAACCAAACATCAACACAAAATCCAAAGCAATGACATTTCCAAATACCCGTACTTTTACATATATAAAACATTTTCTATTTTGAAAGTTTTCACTTGTATTTTGAAAGTTCTCATTTCAGTATCCTATTTGTTCTTTGACATTAATACAAAGGAAGGCACATATTTTTTTTTAAAAAGTAGGAATGTAAACTGAAGCAGCCACTGTGGAAATCAGTGTAGAGGTTCCTCAAAAATTTAAAGACAGGGACTTCCTGTTCCAATTGCTGGGACTCCAGGCTCCCAGTGCAGGGGGCCAGGGTTTAATCCCTGGTCAGGGAACTAGATGCCATATGCCACAACTAAGAATCCTGTATGCCACAACTAAAGATTCTACATGCCACAACTAAGAGATTGCATGCTGAAATGAAGATCCCACCATGCTGCAACTCAGACCTAGAGGAGCCAAATAAATAAATAAAAAAAGTTAAAGACAGAACTACCAAATAATCCAGCCATTCTACTTCTGGGTCTATATCCAAAGGAAAGTATAAAATATAATTTTATTCATCCATAAAAAGAAATAAATCTTGCCACTTGTAACAACATGGATGGACCTTGAGGACACTATGGTAAGTGAAATAAGTCAGACAGAGAAAAATAAATACTAGATGATCTCACTTATGCATGGAATCTAAAAAAAAATAATAATTCACGCATATAAGGAACAGATTGGTGGTTTCCAGAGGTGGGGGAAAAGGGTGAAGGTGATCAAAAGGTAAAAACTTACAATTAAAAGATACATAAGTTCTGGAGATGTCATGTGCAGCATGGTGATTACAGTTAACAATACTGTACTATATACTTGAAAGTTGCTAAAGAGTAAATCTTAAAATCTCTCTCCCAATGGAAAAAAAATTATAACTGAAAAGTGATAGTGTGTGTGTATGTGTGTGTGTGTGCATGCATATAATGAGAACTCTTTAGGATTTACTCTCTTAGAAACTATCATATACAACATATAGCAATGTTGATTATATTTATCATGTTACATTATATACCTTGATTGATGTTAACTAAATTTACAATGGTAGTCACTTCACAATATATACATATATCAAATCATTACAGTGTATACTTTAGACTAATACACTTATATGTGAATTATATGTCAAAAAAATTGGAAAAATAATAAAGGGGAAAACAAAAAGTTTTCATTTGGGGGATCCTAAATGCTCTCTGGCATCAATACAAAGGAAGGAATTTACTATTTCAAACAATAGGAGACTGCGAATGAAAGCAAGATATTCAACTGAAGTAACAAGTATTCTTATGTTTCAAATTCTGAATATATAGTTTGTCTTCCCTAATAGAATTCTGATAGTTTCCTAAGAGCAGGAATCATATGCAATTAATTTCAGTATACCTTTACAGAGCCTAACCTTACACATAGCAGGCACTTAATTATAATACATTTAAACAGCTGGGTAAGAATATTTCTTGGCTATATAAAATGTATTGATCATATTTAACCTATTCTGCAAAACACTGAAGGTTAATATCAGGACTAAAACTCTCCATGTGAGGCTGGCTGTATCATTTTAAGAAAGAAAACCATACAGATACACACACACATAGTTTCTCATAAAGAAATGTAAACATGTCAAACTATACCCAGTTTATAAAACTGTCTTCATTTGCCTTGCATATTTCTATAAATGAAGTGACAGATCTGCACCAAGCTGGAAAACTATTTAGGTCCCCTCGATATTACTAGGATTGCTGACTTGACTTAAGACCGGTATGATGAAATAGATTTACTACTTTGTTTTCTTTTCCTTCAAGTCATAGTTAGGTACCTCAGCATTATGCTAGGAACAGTGAAAGATTTAATTGTAAGATATTGTCCTTGTACTCAAAATACTGACATCATTAGTGAAGATGAGACAACGGACAATGTAAAATGCTATGCATATTTTCGTTCACTGGATTGCTAATTTAAAAATCACCTGAGAAAGACAAACATCATATGGTTTCACTTATATGTGGAATGTAAAAAAGAAAAGAATGATACTAATGAATTTATACACAAAACAGAAATAGACCCACAGACACAGAAAACAAATGTACTGTTACCAAAGGGGAAAGGGGACAAGGAGGGATAGATTAGGAGTTTGGGATTAAAATATACACACTACTACATATAATATAAATAACCAACAAGGACCTACTATATGGCACAGGGAACTATACTCAATATTTTATAATAATCCAAGAGGGGGAAAAAATCTAAAGAAACCGATATACATGTTTGTATGATGGAATCAATTTGCTATACACCTGAAACTAATACAACACTGTAAATCACCTATGCTTCAATTTTAAAAAATCACCTGGGAGTTTGCAGCAAAACAGTAAGAATTGAATAGGAAAAGTTTCAAACAGGAAGTAAATTTTACACAGGGTCTTGAAGAAAAGGTAAAATCTGACGAGGCAGAGAAGGGAGGAGGGCTTTTTGAGCGAAATAAATAGTAACAGAGGCTCAACACTTGAATCAGCACAACGTTCGAGAGACAGACTGACTTCAGTGGCAGAAAGAACATAGGAAATGAAGTTGGATGAGTAGTATGGGACAGATTAGACAGGGTGTCAAAGGTCAGGCAGAAGAGGTTAGATGTACATGGTGGATAACAGGGAACCAATGAAGCTTTCCAGTAAGGGGAGAGGTGTGCTGAAAGCAGTAGCATTTAAAGAAGGTTAATCAGGATGAGCTGGAAAAAAGAGGGAAGTGAAGGAAGGCAATTGTGGTAATCCAGGAATGAGGTGATAAGGGTATGAGTGGGATAGGTGCACACAGAGTGTTTCGTAGTGGCAGTGTGATGGGCCTTCAAACTGTAAAATTGGGAGGGGTACCAGAAAAACAAGGACGAGGCACAGACTAACCGAGGGACTGGCTACCAGGTAGTCGGACCACAGATTAAAACCTGGACATCTCAAACACTAGAAATACTTCCACAAGGCCTAAAGGTTTTTCAAGTACTCTATAAGTAGTTCTAGAGAAGGCAATGGCACCCCACTCCAGTACTCTCACCTGGAAAATCCCATGGACGGAGGAGCCTGGTAGGCTGCAGTCCATGGGGTCACAGAGTCGGACACGACTGAAGCGACCTAGCAGCAGCAGCAGCATAAATAGTTCCATTGTTTAGTAAATTTACTGAAGGTGCTCCCTAATTTCATAACTATTTTGCTAACACAGCCCCATGAAAATTTGTTTAGGTAAAAATTCATTTGTTTTCAATACATTTTTCAATACAAAGTTAGTTAACCTGTCACAGGATATTAGCTCCCAGAGAATAACATGGTGAAAAGAGAAAAACATTCTTCTTTACATTCAAGTGTATGTTCTTTACAGTCTGGTTCTAGTCCCCCTCCACCTGAAACAAAAAACCAAAAAAACACAACCCTTGAAAACCCAACCTGGTTTCCCCCCCAGCCCCCAGCTGATCTAAAATCTCAAAACATAGTCCTGACTTTGACCTGGTAGTGAGCCAGTCTGAAAAAACCCAACAAACTCTCGTGAGAAAATGAATTAAGAAATCAACACTTTGCCATGTTGCTTTCCTGAATTGTGCTATCAAATTTGGAAGAAATTCTCAGAAGTGAAAAACAAGAAGAAAAACATTACTAAAGCCAAATTTAGCAGGTTCTTTTTTTTTTTTTTTTTTTACTAAATATTTACGTCTACAGTCAACTCTTCCCTGCTTCCACTCTCCTTAGAAAGAGTAGTAAATACAGAAATGGCATAAAGAAGATTTACAGATATCATTCACACGCTCCACAGATTTTTCGGGTTCTTCTATTACTGCAACACTGACCCTGCTATCTGTACACAGTTGCACGCACTGTTTCATACCTCCTTTCAAGATCATTTTCTGGTAGAGCTGTGAATAAGACTTGAAACATTCCCAAACAGCAAAAATAACCCTATCTGCTATCATTCACTGAACTCTTCCTTTACGATGTGTAACCAAACTTGTTCTTTAATACACAACCTCGTTTAATCCTCATAGCAATATTGCAAGGTAGGTACTATGATTATGCCTATTTCACCAGTGAAGAAACCGAGGCTTTGGGAGTTCAGGGAATTATACAAGGTCACAAACCTAGTGACCTAGTAAGTGGCAGACGTGTTCATCTGACCTGTTCTTGTGAATTGTTAGAATACACTGCCAATCCTACATATATGTGAGTGAAACCAAAAGTGAGAGATAAGGAAGGGTGGCTTGCTATTCACAGAGTCAAAGGGTTTGGGAGGAGCATCAAAGATACAAATGGAGAGATTTCCAGACTCTAACCTTTCCTTACACTATTCCTGGAGGAGAGTGAGACACTGCTATGAAAACGGAGAGAACTGTCTCCTGTTGTAGGAGGACACATAATACATGACTGTTTCATGGTATTGACAGAATCTCAACATCTTAATTTGATTCACATTA
Source organism: Muntiacus reevesi (assembly GCF_963930625.1). NCBI lineage: Eukaryota > Metazoa > Chordata > Mammalia > Artiodactyla > Cervidae > Muntiacus > Muntiacus reevesi. The sequence goes on from NC_089261.1 coordinate 16,544,111, forward strand.
AAAAAAAATGCTACTTAGATAGGCCAGGTCAAGACAAATTAGGCTGATTGGTGACATCAAAATGCTTTAAAAAAATATTTTTTTAATAGAATTAAATAGACCTATTAAATTAAATTTAATAGACCTGAGTAACCTATGTAACTGCTACCAATGACTCTGAAATAGAAACTAGCTTTTTAAAGCTACTTCTCAGTACAATATATATATTCATAAGAAAACATTTTTAAAAATAACTCTCCTCCTTATGCATCTGGGCAGAGATGTTATATTTCCTCCATAAAGCTTCCTTTTATGTTGCAACACTAAGAATCTCAATTTCAGGCTGAACTAGAACAACTGAGAACTGCAAACTCCTTCACAGGATATGATTATTTTTAATAGTTTTTATATAAATTATCTAAATACTATTTTATATAAATTGTCTAAAACTTTACGTTTTAACTCTGCAGTACTCTTCACTAGAGGGTAAAGCAGTTAAAGTTTCAAGTTCTGTTTCCCCTCACCCCTCTCTTTTTTTTCTGCTAACACATGGTCTTTCACAAAAGAGTCAGTGTGATCTCTGCCAACTGAAGATAACAGATATAACTGTGGTAAACTCAAGAAGCTGAAGCACATGTCAAGTAATTCAGAAGTTTAAAACTTGTCACCTGTGTGTGAAACCAGCAAACAGTTATAAATGGTTAAATAAACATGTACAAATTAGTAGGATGTAATTAGTAACTACCACTTTTCCCTCCAATGAGTGGTGTCTGGGCAGGCAGCCATTACAATCCGCAATAATCAATCACTACTGTGAAGCCCCAGCAACTTCCTCTGCCCCACCCCCATCCAACCTCTGACTGGGATACTTCTGGACTGCTAAAAGAATGCTCAGACAATCACAAAAGTCCTCCGTATCAGTGAACACTGAAATTTACCTAACTTGCTCTTTCAGGTTTTTAACATTCATAAATATGAAGAAAAGAATGCTATATGATATTTCAAAAATCATTTGAAGGTTCTGATTTCCTTTTTATACGTTCGAAAGAATAGTGTCCCCACATCAGTAATATCCACTGCAATGCTTCTTGAATGAAAATGTATCCTATGCATCTGACTCATTGGAAAAGACCCTGATGCTTGGAAAGACTATAGGCAAAAAGAGAAGAGGGCAGCAGAGGATGAGATGGTTGGATGGCATCACTGACTCAGTGGACATGGATTTAAGCAAACTCTGGGAGACAGTGAAGGACAGGGAAACCTGGCATGCCTTCAGTCGACAGGGTCACAAAGAGTTGGAAACGACTTAGCGACAGAACAACAACAATCCTATGCACCACTGTAAGACTTTACAGATAAAGACTTTACATAAAATACCAGGGGTTTAGAAGTCAGGGTTATACATATTTCATTTAAACTATGTTCCAAGAGTCTAGTAAATTTGGGAAAAACTGTTAAGGTAGCTTTCCTGGTTTATAAAATATCATGCACGACATACAAAGTATGAGATATTAAAAAATTATCCACTTGTCTACTTCACCTAATTTCACCTCATGGGCTGGAGCAGTCCCATAAATTATTACCTCATACCTAAGATATTTTATTTTTATGCTTTAATAAGGAAACTATCCTTACTACTAAAGAAAAAAAATTACAAAACAAAGTAAATGTGATCAAATATTCTGACGTTTCTGTCTCTAAATGTGATATTACATTAAAAAAAAAAAACACCAAAAAACAACTGCTCTGCTTTCTCTCCTTTTATCCCTTTCTGTGAAAGAAGAAAAATGGGAAGTGGCTTGTTATTTTTTAAGATCTCCAGGATAAACAGTGTGCCATTTTAAGTAGCCTAATTTTGAACTGTTGTCTTATAGTAATAATATCATTCATTACCAAAAACTGCATCCATTTAATAAAAATGGCCTTCTATATATTTAAAATTTGTGTTTAAAAAACTCTTCTGACAAGATTTTGATGTTTTATTTGCAGCTTAGTATTTACCTTACTTATCCAGGAGAAAGGAAAAAATAAAACACTCTGAAAATAATCCCCACTAATAGTTATTTGTAGAATATCAAAATACAAATTAAAATAAATAAAGCATATGAATCCAGTGACTTTTTAGGTTGATTACTCTCAGCTGGACTTTTGAGTTAAGGCCATAAATATTCACATGAAACTCAACAGAGTTTATTAGCTATGTTTAGACACAAACTATATTTATAATAAAACATTACATTTAAAGCAAAACACCAAGCTCACTCTAAGTAGATCTTCTCAAATGCATGTCCTACATTCCCCATTCGACATACTAAAGACTTTAAAAATTCTTTACTTAGCTACAGCAATCAGTAAGATTGCCCCAGAGGAGGCTTTCTTTAAAAGGCTGTCTCTTATTCACTTAGGAAAGATAAAACTGAATTCCACTTTAGTTGTAAGAACAAGACCATGCTATCAACACCTTCATCCTGAGAAAGGAAGTTATTATAGACAGTTTTATAAATGAGGCTTTAAGACAGTACTTCCTGGTCAGACAGTTAACCTCAACAGCATTTTATATAGCTTTACATTTCGACATTTTGGAAAGAACTTTCTGAAAACTTTTCCTGATTCTTTTCCTCCGGTCCCCACAACAGAGGAAAACTAGCTCAAGCTAAACGAACCTTAAGGTAAAATCTACGAAATCCTACCAATGCCTACCGTTATGGTAGCATGTAAATATCAGAACTGGTTGTTATTGTTGATAATATCAGCTTAAGTTTTAGTCAATGTACATTTACACACCCTCTGTCTAACCCCCTCTGTGTGCTGGAGTGAGGTTTCAGGGTACACAACATTAGAAGTAAAAGAAACGTCAGAAAGAAAAGAAAGGAAAAGACAACTCACCAATTCCTTGATAATGAAGATGATGCCAGTCACCATTCACAGTTCAATTTTCAAATTTAAAGTTAGCTCTCTTTTAAATTTATATATATATATACATATACAAACAAGCAAAAAAACCCAACTCCACGAAACCTTGTACAATCCGAATAAGGAACTGCAGATAAAAGCGGCGTGACCTGGGTGCTGCTCATGACTATCGGTATTGCAAGCTCAAGTATTTCCTGTTACGACGCCCATTGGTTCCCACAGGTGCAAGTGCCTATGGGTGTTGCCGATTTACCCTTCCTTTGGTAAGTGAACCGCTAAAGGAGATTTCAGGTTGGCACAATCAATGCTGGGAACTATTGGGGCAGTACTACCCTGCGCTAATACCAAGAGCCTCCCAAACTAGATTGATTGTGAATTGATGATTACCTAATTCAAAATGGCTGGAGAAAATTTATTTTAGTAGACGTTTATGATTTTTCAAGATGCACTGTTATTAAAGAATATTTGTGACTTTACTCAAGAAATATGTATTAATTGCTTTCTCTGGGCAAAGCTCTATTCCAGGCACTACGAACATAGTAGTGAACAAAACAAAAGTTCCTGTGGTCATTCATACACTGTCTGGTAGACTTTTGACTATTTTCATATATAATGAGAAAACTTCCCTAAAGGCAGAGACAAAAGAAATTTGTATGGAAATTTGGAGAGTCAATTGTAGTGCTTATTATACAAAGCTAAAAAGCATTGTAATTAAGGCCATGCCACCTTAAACCTTAAAGAACTTTTCCAGAACCCAGTACAGAAAAACAAGATTCTTTATGTTTTCAGTGTTTCAAAAAGGCCAGGTTGGAGGCAATGGTGTATGTTCCAGTACGGAAAAGGAAAAACTTCTCACCATGAGTCACCAGTGACTAAGTTCTTTTAATTCAGGCTTAAAACACATTTCAAACCCAATTACTTGCACATGCAGAAAACTGATAACCCCAAATTAACATCAGGAGCTTGATTTGACCAATTTTCAGGGTTAATATCAGCAGCTAAGAAAAATAAATGAAGTGTTTTTAATGGGATAACGTCCCTGTACTGAATTCTGTTATCATTTTGGTCTTATAAGTCTTTACTGCCTAAGGGCCATGTTAGAAGCTTCCATTAGATTTTATTACAAGGAATGTTGTTTTCTTAGATTGTAGTCAGACTAGGACACAGTCATCTTGGATGTATGATGTCATGGTAGGAATGGCTTTCATTTGTATTCAGTAAAACAAAAATACACCAAATTCAGGACTGCTCAAAAAAATGTAAAGCCCAGAGAATAAAATATATGGATAAACTCTACTCTTCCCAGCTATGCTTCACTTCCTTAGGATTTTATTTTTTATGTTTCAAATAACAAAACCTTCTTTTTAGACAACAAATGGGAGAAATTCCCAGAGCCAAATTCATCCATTTAGGGAGTCAATAAATCTTTATTGAGGAACTACTACATGTTTCCCTGGTGCCTCAGTCACTAAAGAATCATCCTGCAATGCAGGAGACAGGGGTTTGATCCCTGGGTCGGGAAGATGCCCTGGAGAAGAAAATAGCAATTCACTCCAGTATGCGTGTCTGGGAAATCCCATGGACAAAGGAATCTGGCAGGCAGTTCTTGGGGTTATAAGAGTTAGATACAACTTAGTGGCTAAACCACCACCACTACATGCTAGGTAGGCACTGTTTCATGAGTTGGGAGAAAGCAATGAGTAAGAAAATCTCTGCTTTCATGGAGTCTAAATTCTAGTGAAGGGATATAAGACAAACAAAAACATAAATAAAATATCTGGTATATCAGAATAGTGTCCTCTCTCCAGTACAGAGAAGAATGCAATATGAAAGATAAGTATAAAAACAAGAAAATGTACAAAGCAAGCACTTAAGGAATTTAGAGGAGAGAGTAGCAAGAAGATCAGAGAAGGCCTCAGGAAAGATGGTATTAAAATTAGACCTGTGGGAATTCCCTGATAGTCCCAGTGGTTAGGACTCAGTGCTTTGACTGCTGGGGGCCTGGGCTTGATCACTGGTTGGGGAAACTAAGATCCCACAAGTTGAGCTCTGAAATATGAGGAATAGAAAAGGTATTCCAGGGAAAAGAAACAGCAGGAACAAAGGCATGAAGTAAGCACTTGGTTGTAGGCAGGCTGTTCTGGCTGGGGCACAGGAGATAGATATAGATATAAATATAGATGGATTATGGGGCTATAGGAATGCTAAAACAGGTTGATAAATCTGTACTGAATTTAGTAGGCCACAGGGTATTAAAAGTTTTGAACACAG